>NW_028164469.1:40000-296926 GCF_964263955.1 Coregonus lavaretus | reverse complement strand
GTCAGACTCAGGGTAATATACTATATTCAGACTCAGGGTAATATACTATAGTCAGACTCAGGGTAATATACTATAGTCAGACTCAGGGTATATACTATAGTCAGACTCAGGGTAATATACTATAGTCAGACTCAGGGTAATATACTATAGTCAGACTCAGGGTAATATACTATAGTCAGACTCAGGGTAATATACTATAGTCAGACTCAGGGTAATATACTATAGTCAGACTCAGGGTAATATACTATAGTCTGACTCAGGGTAATATACTATAGTCAGACTCAGGGTAATATACTATAGTCAGACTCAGGGTATATACTATAGTCAGACTCAGGGTAATATACTATAGTCAGACTCAGGGTAATATACTATAGTCAGACTCAGGGTAATATACTATAGTCAGACTCAGGGTAATATACTATAGTCAGACTCAGGGTAATATACTATAGTCAGACTCAGGGTAATATACTATAGTCAGACTCAGGGTAATATACTATAGTCAGACTCAGGGTAATATACTATAGTCAGACTCAGGGTAATATACTATAGTCAGACTCAGGGTAATATACTATAGTCAGACTCAGGGTAATATACTATAGTCAGACTCAGGGTAATATACTATAGTCAGACTCAGGGTAATATACTATAGTCAGACTCAGGGTAATATACTATAGTCAGACTCAGGGTAATATACTATAGTCAGACTCAGGGTAATATACTATAGTCAGACTCAGGGTAATATACTATAGTCAGACTCAGGGTAATATACTATAGTCAGACTCAGGGTAATATACTATAGTCAGACTCAGGGTAATATACTATTGTCAGACTCAGGGTAATATACTATAGTCAGACTCAGGGTAATATACTATAGTCAGACTCAGGGTAATATACTATAGTCAGACTCAGGGTAATATACTATAGTCAGACTCAGGGTAATATACTATAGTCAGACTCAGGGTAATATACTATAGTCAGACTCAGGGTAATATACTATAGTCAGACTCAGGGTAATATACTATAGTCAGACTCAGGGTAATATACTATAGTCAGACTCAGGGTAATATACTATAGTCAGACTCAGGGTAATATACTATAGTCAGACTCAGGGTAATATACTATAGTCAGACTCAGTGTAATATACTATAGTCAGACTCAGTGTAATATACTATAGTCAGACTCAGGGTAATATACTATAGTCAGACTCAGGGTAATATACTATAGTCAGACTCAGGGTAATATACTATAGTCAGACTCAGGGTAATATACTATAGTCAGACTCAGGGTAATATACTATAGTCAGACTCAGGGTAATATACTATAGTCAGACTCAGGGTAATATACTATAGTCAGACTCAGGGTAATATACTTCAGGGTAATATACTATAGTCAGACTCAGGGTAATATACTATAGTCAGACTCAGGGTAATATACTATAGTCAGACTCAGGGTAATATACTATAGTCAGACTCAGGGTAAAATACTATATTCAGACTCAGGGTAATATACTATAGTCAGACTCAGGGTAATATACTATAGTCAGACTCAGGGTAATATACTATAGTCAGACTCAGGGTAATATACTAGAGTCAGACTCAGGGTAATATACTATAGTCAGACTCAGGGTAATATACTATAGTCCAGACTCAGGGTAATATACTATAGTCAGACTCAGTGTAATATACTATAGTCAGACTCAGGGTAATATACTAGAGTCAGACTCAGGGTAATATACTATAGTCAGACTCAGGGTAATATACTATAGTCAGACTCAGGGTAATATACTATAGACAGACTCAGGGTAATATACTATAGTCAGACTCAGGGTAATATACTATAGTCAGACTCAGGGTAATATACTATAGTCAGACTCAGGGTAATATACTATAGTCAGACTCAGGGTAATATACTATAGTCAGACTCAGGGTAATATACTATAGTCAGACTCAGGGTAATATACTATAGTCAGACTCAGGGTAATATACTATAGTCAGACTCAGGGTAATATACTATAGTCAGACTCAGGGTAATATACTATAGTCAGACTCAGGGTAATATACTATAGTCAGACTCAGGGTAATATACTATAGTCAGTCTCAGGGTAATATACTATAGTCAGACTCAGGGTAATATACTATAGACAGACTCAGTGTAATATATTATAGTCAGACTCAGGGTAATATACTATAGTCAGACTCAGGGTAATATACTATAGTCAGACTCAGGGTAATATACTATAGTCAGACTCAGGGTAATATACTATAGTCAGACTCAGGGTAATATACTATAGTCAGACTCAGGGTAATATACTATAGTCAGACTCAGGGTAATATACTATAGTCAGACTCAGGGTAATATACTATAGTCAGACTCAGGGTAATATACTATAGTCAGACTCAGGTAATATATACTATAGTCAGACTCAGGGTAATATACTATAGTCAGACTCAGGGTAATATACTATAGTCAGACTCAGGGTAATATACTATAGTCAGACTCAGGGTAATATACTATAGTCAGACTCAGGGTAATATACTATAGTCAGACTCAGGGTAATATACTATTGTCAGACTCAGGGTAATATACTATAGTCAGACTCAGTGTAATATACTATAGTCAGACTCAGTGTAGTATACTATAGTCAGACTCAGTGTAATATACTATAGTCAGACTCAGTGTAATATACTATAGTCAGACTCAGGGTAATATACTATAGTCAGACTAAGGGTAATATACTATAGTCAGACTCAGGGTAATATACTATAGTCAGACTCAGGGTAATATACTATAGTCAGACTCAGGGTAATATACTATAGTCAGACTCAGTGTAATATACTATAGTCAGACTCAGGGTAATATACTATAGTCAGACTCAGGTTAATATTCTATAGTCAGACTCAGGGTAATATACTATATTCAGACTCAGGGTAATATACTATAGTGAGACTCAATGCAATATACTATAGTCCGACTCAGGGTAATATACTATAGTCAGACTCAGGGTAATATACTATAGTCAGACTCAGGGTAATATACTATAGTCAGACTCAGGGTAATATACTATAGTCAGACTCAGGGTAATATACTATAGTCAGACTCAGGGTAATATACTATAGTCAGACTCAGGGTAATATACTATAGTCAGACTCAGGGTAATATACTATAGTCAGACTCAGGGTATTATACTATAGTCAGACTCAGGGTAATATACTATAGTCAGACTCAGGGTAATATACTATAGTCAGACTCAGGGTAATATACTATAGTCAGACTCAGGGTAATATACTATAGTCAGACTCAGGGTAATATACTATTGTCAGACTCAGGGTAATATACTATAGTCAGACTCAGGGTAATATACTATAGTCAGACTCAGGGTAATATATTATAGTCAGACTCAGGGTAATATACTATAGTCAGACTCAGGGTAATATACTATAGTCAGACTCAGGGTAATATACTATAGTCAGACTCAGTGTAATATAATATAGTCAGACTCAGTGTAATATACTATAGTCAGACTCAGGGTAATATATTATAGTCAGACTCAGGGTAATATACTATAGTCAGACTCAGGGTAATATACTATAGTCAGACTCAGGGTAATATACTATAGTCAGACTCAGGGTAATATACTATAGTCAGACTCAGGGTAATATACTATAGTCAGACTCAATGCAATATACTATAGTCAGACTCAGGGTAATATACTATAGTCAGACTCAGGGTAATATACTATAGTCAGACTCAGGGTAATATACTATAGTCAGACTCAGGGTAATATACTATAGTCAGACTCAGGGTAATATACTATAGTCAGACTCAGGGCAATATACTATAGTCAGACTCAGTGTAATATACTATAGTCAGACTCAGTGTAATATACTATAGTCAGACTCAGTGTAATATGCTATAGTCAGACTCAGGGTAATATACTATAGTCAGACTAAGGGTAATATACTATAGACAGACTCAGTGTAATATACTATAGTCAGACTCAGGGTAATATACTATATTCAGACTCAGGGTAATATACTATAGTCAGACTCAGGGTAATATACTATAGTCAGACTCAGGGTAATATACTATAGTCAGACTCAGGGTAATATACTATAGTCAGACTCAGGGTAATATACTATAGTCAGACTCAGGGTAATATACTATAGTCAGACTCAGGGTAATATACTATAGTCAGACTCAGGGTAATATACTATAGTTAGACTCAGGGTAATATACTATAGTCAGACTCAGGGTAATATACTATAGTCAGACTCAGGGTAATATACTATAGTCAGACTCAGGGTAATATACTATAGTCAGACTCAGGGTAATATACTATAGTCAGACTCAGGGTAATATACTATAGTCAGACTCAGGGTAATATACTATAGTCAGACTCAGGGTAATATACTATAGTCAGACTCAGGGTAATATACTATAGTCAGACTCAGGGTAATATACTATAGTCAGACTCAGGGTAATATACTATAGTCAGACTCAGGGTAATATACTATAGTCAGACTCAGTGTAATATACTATAGTCAGACTCAGGGTAATATACTATAGTCAGACTCAGGGTAATATACTATAGTCAGACTCAGGGTATATACTATAGTCAGACTCAGGGTAATATACTATAGTCAGACTCAGGGTAATATACTATAGTCAGACTCAGGGTAATATACTATAGTCAGACTCAGGGTAATATACTATAGTCAGACTCAGGGTAATATACTATAGTCAGACTCAGGGTAATATACTATAGTCAGACTCAGGGTAATATACTATAGTCAGACTCAGGGTAATATACTATAGTCAGACTCAGGGTAATATACTATAGTCAGACTCAGGGTAATATACTATAGTCAGACTCAGGGTAATATACTATAGTCAGACTCAGGGTAATATACTATATTCAGACTCAGGGTAATATACTATAGTCAGACTCAGGGTAATATACTATTGTCAGACTCAGGGTAATATACTATAGTCAGACTCAGGGTAATATACTATAGTCAGACTCAGGGTAATATACTATAGTCAGACTCAGGGTAATATACTATAGTCAGACTCAGGGTAATATACTATAGTCAGACTCAGGGTAATATTCTATAGTCAGACTCAGGGTAATATACTATAGTCAGACTCAGGGTAATATACTATAGTCAGACTCAGGGTAATATACTATAGTCAGACTCAGGGTAATATACTATAGTCAGACTCAGGGTAATATACTATAGTCAGACTCAGTGTAATATACTATAGTCAGACTCAGTGTAATATACTATAGTCAGACTCAGTGTAATATACTATAGTCAGACTCAGGGTAATATACTATAGTCAGACTCAGGGTAATATACTATAGTCAGACTCAGGGTAATATACTATAGTCAGACTCAGGGTAATATACTATAGTCAGACTCAGGGTAATATACTATAGTCAGACTCAGGGTAATATACTATAGTCAGACTCAGGGTAATATACTATAGTCAGACTCAGTGTAATATACTATAGTCAGACTCAGGGTAATATACTATAGTCAGACTCAGGGTAATATACTATATACAGACTCAGTGTAATATACTATAGTCAGACTCAGGGTAATATACTATATTCAGACTCAGGGTAATATACTATAGTCAGACTCAGGGTAATATACTATAGTCAGACTCAGTGTAATATACTATAGTCAGACTCAGGGTAATATACTATAGTCAGACTCGCGGTAATATACTAGAGTCAGACTCAGGGTAATATACTATAGTCAGACTCAGTGTAATATACTATAGTCAGACTCAGTGTAATATACTATAGTCAGACTCAGGGTAATATACTATAGTCAGACTCAGGGTAATATACTATAGTCAGACTCAGGGTAATATACTATAGTCAGACTCAGGGTAATATACTATAGTCAGACTCAGGGTAATATACTTTAGTTAGACTCAGGGTAATATACTATAGTCAGACTCAGGGTAATATACTATAGTCAGACTCAGGGTAATATACTATAGTCAGACTCAGGGTAATATACTATAGTCAGACTCAGGGTAATATACTATAGTCAGACTCAGGGTAATATACTATAGTCAGACTCAGGGTAATATACTATAGTCAGACTCAGGGTAATATACTATAGTCAGACTCAGGGTAATATACTATAGTCAGACTCAGGGTAATATACTATAGTCAGACTCAGGGTAATATACTATAGTCAGACTCAGGGTAATATACTATAGTCAGACTCAGGGTAATATACTATAGTCAGACTCAGGGTAATATACTATAGTCAGACTCAGGGTAATATACTATAGTCAGACTCAGGGTAATATACTATAGTCAGACTCAGGGTAATATACTATAGTCAGACTCAGGGTAATATACTATAGTCAGACTCAGGGTAATATACTATATTCAGACTCAGGGTAATATACTATAGTCAGACTCAGGGTAATATACTATTGTCAGACTCAGGGTAATATACTATAGTCAGACTCAGGGTAATATACTATAGTCAGACTCAGGGTAATATACTATAGTCAGACTCAGGGTAATATACTATAGTCAGACTCAGGGTAATATACTATAGTCAGACTCAGGGTAATATTCTATAGTCAGACTCAGGGTAATATACTATAGTCAGACTCAGGGTAATATACTATAGTCAGACTCAGGGTAATATACTATAGTCAGACTCAGGGTAATATACTATAGTCAGACTCAGGGTAATATACTATAGTCAGACTCAGTGTAATATACTATAGTCAGACTCAGTGTAATATACTATAGTCAGACTCAGTGTAATATACTATAGTCAGACTCAGGGTAATATACTATAGTCAGACTCAGGGTAATATACTATAGTCAGACTCAGGGTAATATACTATAGTCAGACTCAGGGTAATATACTATAGTCAGACTCAGGGTAATATACTATAGTCAGACTCAGGGTAATATACTATAGTCAGACTCAGGGTAATATACTATAGTCAGACTCAGTGTAATATACTATAGTCAGACTCAGGGTAATATACTATAGTCAGACTCAGGGTAATATACTATATACAGACTCAGTGTAATATACTATAGTCAGACTCAGGGTAATATACTATATTCAGACTCAGGGTAATATACTATAGTCAGACTCAGGGTAATATACTATAGTCAGACTCAGTGTAATATACTATAGTCAGACTCAGGGTAATATACTATAGTCAGACTCGTGGTAATATACTAGAGTCAGACTCAGGGCAATATACTATAGTCAGACTCAGTGTAATATACTATAGTCAGACTCAGTGTAATATACTATAGTCAGACTCAGGGTAATATACTAGAGTCAGACTCAGGGTAATATACTATAGTCAGACTCAGGGTAATATACTATAGTCAGACTCAGGGTAATATACTATAGTCAGACTCAGGGTAATATACTATAGTCAGACTCAGGGTAATATACTATAGTCAGACTCAGGGTAATATACTATAGTCAGACTCAGGGTAATATACTATAGTCAGACTCAGGGTAATATACTATAGTCAGACTCAGGGTAATATACTATAGTCAGACTCAGGGTAATATACTATAGTCAGACTCAGGGTAATATACTATAGTCAGACTCAGGGTAATATACTATAGTCAGACTCAGGGTAATATACTATAGTCAGACTCAGGGTAATATACTATAGTCAGACTCAGGGTAATATACTATAGTCAGACTCAGGGTAATATACTATAGTCAGTCTCAGGGTAATATACTATAGTCAGACTCAGGGTAATATACTATAGACAGACTCAGTGTAATATATTATAGTCAGACTCAGGGTAATATACTATAGTCAGACTCAGGGTAATATACTATAGTCAGACTCAGGGTAATATACTATAGTCAGACTCAGGGTAATATACTATAGTCAGACTCAGGGTAATATACTATAGTCAGACTCAGGGTAATATACTATAGTCAGACTCAGGGTAATATACTATAGTCAGACTCAGGGTAATATACTATAGTCAGACTCAGGGTAATATACTATTGTCAGACTCAGGGTAATATACTATAGTCAGACTCAGTGTAATATACTATAGTCAGACTCAGTGTAGTATACTATAGTCAGACTCAGTGTAATATACTATAGTCAGACTCAGGGTAATATACTATAGTCAGACTCAGGGTAATATACTATAGTCAGACTCAGTGTAATATACTATAGTCAGACTCAGGGTAATATACTATAGTCAGACTCAGGGTAATATACTATAGTCAGACTCAGGGTAATATACTATAGTCAGACTCAGTGTAATATACTATAGTCAGACTCAGGGTAATATACTATAGTCAGACTCAGTGTAATATACTATAGTCAGTCTCAGTGTAATATACTATAGTCAGTCTCAGGGTAATATACTATATTCAGACTCAGGGTAATATACTATAGTCAGACTCAGGGTAATATACTATAGTCAGACTCAGGGTAATATACTATAGTCAGACTCAGGGTAATATACTATAGTCAGACTCAGGGTAATATACTATTGTCAGACTCAGGGTAATATACTATAGTCAGACTCAGGGTAATATACTATAGTCAGACTCAGGGTAATATACTATAGTCAGACTCAGGGTAATATACTATAGTCAGACTCAGTGTAATATACTATAGTCAGACTCAGGGTAATATACTATAGTCAGACTAAGGGTAATATACTATAGTCAGACTCAGGGTAATATACTATAGTCAGACTCAAGGTAATATACTATAGTCAGACTCAGGGTAATATACTATAGTCAGACTCAGTGTAATATACTATAGTCAGACTCAGGGTAATATACTATAGTCAGACTCAGGGTAATATACTATAGTCAGACTCAATGCAATATACTATAGTCAGACTCAGGGTAATATACTATAGTCAGACTCAGTGTAATATACTATAGTCAGACTCAGGGTAATATACTATAGTCAGACTCAGGGTAATATTCTATAGTCAGACTCAGGGTAATATACTATATTCAGACTCAGGGTAATATACTATAGTCAGACTCAGGGTAATATACTATAGTCAGTCTCAGGGTAATATACTATAGTCAGACTCAGGGTAATATACTATAGTCAGACTCAGGGTAATATACTATAGTCAGACTCAGGGTAATATACTATAGTCAGACTCAGGGTAATATACTATAGTCAGACTCAGGGTAATATACTATAGTCAGACTCAGGGTAATATACTATAGTCAGACTCAGGGTAATATACTATAGTCAGACTCAGGGTAATATACTATAGTCAGACTCAGGGTAATATACTATAGTCAGACTCAGGGTAATATACTATAGTCAGACTCAGGGTAATATACTATAGTCAGACTCAGGGTAATATACTATAGTCAGATTCAGGGTAATATACTATAGTCAGACTCAGGGTAATATACTATAGTCAGACTCAGGGTAATATACTATAGTCAGACTCAGGGTAATATACTATAGTCAGACTCAGGGTAATATACTATAGTCAGACTCAGGGTAATATACTATAGTCAGACTCAGGGTAATATACTATAGTCAGACTCAGGGTAATATACTATAGTCAGACTCAGGGTAATATACTATAGTCAGGCTCAGGGTAATATACTATAGTCAGACTCAGGGTAATATACTATAGTCAGACTCAGGGTAATATACTATAGTCAGACTCAGGGTAATATACTATAGTCAGGCTCAGGGTAATATACTATAGTCAGACTCAGGGTAATATACTATAGTCAGACTCAGGGTAATATACTATAGTCAATTTGCTATACAGATAAGGGAGTCTTTCCCACTGGATTATTTTCTCTTCAGCTTCAAAGAAACATAGAAAGAAAACACACTGTGATATTGTGGAAATGTTAATCACTTACAATTAAACCTGGGATTTATGTTGCAGAAAGCTTTTAAATGACACATCAGCATCACCAAATAGATTCCCCTATCATTAGCATAATAGTTTTATTGTGGCGTAATTGTGAAATATTAACTGTCTCCCTGGCTAGCTTTAGTATGTATCAGGGACTCTTAAATTGGCAAATGTATCCACACACACAGCGGAACATGGGTCAATGGCAGACGGGATCGAGGTAATGATTAAATAATTAAAATGTCGTCTACGCTTCACAGAGCAGAGAGAAAATTAACTTCCCACCAACCACATTTTTTTGCTGAACATGAAATAATGCTTTTGTGCCAGTCTAATTACAAAGCTTACATCTGATAGAGTCAGCATCCAGGGGGATTACTACATGCATGAGTATTAGACCTCATTACCAACTTGACTGCTAAATTATTACATCTTGTAATTGGATGGTGAGATTCATACCCAGATTGGCTAGGTTTCTGTAAGATTGTAATTACAGGCTTGGTTGGTTTGCGACTTATCACAGTGAGCAGGATTCTGTAACCCTATCACAGCACCCGTTCATCCCTCTGTTTATTTAAAGAGCGTTTCATTAAGCTGTAACCCTATCACAGCACCCCTCTGTTTATTAGACCAAACATAGCTGTTTGGTGAAGGGGAGACATTTATTACCAGCTGACAAATGGGGGGGGGGGGGTTCATTTATTTAACCTGGCTGATCTATTTCAGCAGAATGTAGAAACAAGCCATCCGTTTTATGATTGAGTCAACGCCTCCATTATCTAGAGGCTAACTGACTGGTAAAGCACCCATCTGCCAGCTGATTTCATTTACCTTATGTTACTGAACACACAGTGCTATGGGAAATAGGAACAAATACACATACAGTGGGGAAAAAAAGTATTTAGTCAGCCACCAATTGTGCAAGTTCTCCCACTTAAAAAGATGAGAGAGGCCTGTAATTTTCATCATAGGTACACGTCAACTATGACAGACAAAATGAGAAAAGAAAATCCAGAAAATCACATTATAGGATTTTTAATGAATTTATTTGCAAATTATGGTGGAAAATAAGTATTTGGTCAATGACAAAAGTTTGTCAATACTTTGTTATATACCCTTTGTTGGCAATGACACAGGTCAAACGTTTTCTGTAAGTCTTCACAAGGTTTTCACACACTGTTGCTGGTATTTTGGCCCATTCCTCCATGCAGACCTCCTCTAGAGCAGTGATGTTTTGGGGCTGTCGCTGGGCAACATGGACTTTCAACTCCCTCCAAATATTTTCTATGGAGTTAAGATCTGGAGACTGGCTAGGCCACTCCAGGACCTTGAAATGCTTCTTACGAAGCCACTCCTTCGTTGCCCGGGCGGTGTGTTTGGGATCATTGTCATAATGAAAGACCCAGCCACGTTTCATCTTCAATGCCCTTGCTGATGGAAGGAGGTTTTCACTAAAAATCTCACGATACATGGCCCCATTCATTCTTTCCTTTACACGGATCAGTCGTCCTGGTCCCTTTGCAGAAAAACAGCCCCAAAGCATGATGTTTCCACCCCCATGCTTCACAGTAGGTATGGTGTTCTTTGGATGCAACTCAGCATTCTTTGTCCTCCAAACACGACGAGTTGAGTTTTTACCAAAAAGTTCTATTTTGGTTTCATCTGACCATATGACATTCTCCCAATCCTCTTCTGGATCATCCAAATGCACTGTAGCAAACTTCAGACGGGCCTGGACATGTACTGGCTTAAGCAGGGGGACACATCTGTCACTGCAGGATTTGAGTCCCTGGCGGCGTAGTGTGTTACTGATGGTAGGCTTTGTTACTTTGGTCCCAGCTCTCTGCAGGTCATTCACTAGGTCCCCCCGTGTGGTTTTGGGATTTTTGCTCACCATTCTTGTGATCATTTTGAACCCACGGGGTGAGATCTTGCGTGGAGCCCCAGATCGAGGGACATTATCAGTGGTCTTGTATGTCTTCCATTTCCTAATAATTGCTCCCATAGTTGATTTCTTCAAACCAAGCTGCTTACCTATTGCAGATTCAGTCTTCCCAGCCTGGTGCAGGTCTACAATTTTGTTTCTGGTGTCCTTTGACAGCTCTTTGGTCTTGGCCATAGTGGAGTTTGGAGTGTGACTGTTTGAGGTTGTGGACAGGTGTCTTTTATACTGATAACATGTTCAAACAGGTGCCATTAATACAGGTAACGAGTGGAGGACAGAGGAGGTCTGTGAGAGCCAGAAATCGTGCTTGTTTGTAGGTGACCAAATACTTATTTTCCACCATAATTTGCAAATAAATTCATTAAAAATCCTACAATGTGATTTTCTGGATTTTTTTTTCTTATTTTGTCTGTCATAGTTGACGTGTACCTATGATGAAAATTACAGGCCTCTCTCATCTTTTTAAGTGGGAGAACTTGCACAATTGGTGGCTGACTAAATACTTTTTTTCCCCACTGTACCATCAACTTGGCTTCAGTGTGTGTGTGTGTGCGTGTGCGTGTTCGTCCAGTGTGTGTGTGTGTGTGCGCGCATTTGAATTCACATGTGCTATTATGTATGCTATTGTTGATCTGGCTGTGTCAAAACTACAGTCAGATTTTATAGCCATTCAGGAATCCCTTGCTGATTTAAAACGTGTGCTTAATATGGGCAAAACGAAATACGTGTTGTTTTTAAATTCTCGTAAGAATATTTCAGATGAACTACATGTTCACTCATTAGATGGTTGTCCAATCGAACATATTCCTGCATATACAGTGCATTCGGAATGTATTCAGACCCCTTACCTGTTTCCACATTTTGTTATGTTACAGCCTTACTCTAAAATGGATTAAATAAAAAAATGTCCTCATCAATCTACACACAATACCCAATAATGACAATGCGATAACAGGTTTTTAGATTTTTTTGCAAATGTATTAAAAATACAAAACTGAAATTTCTTATTTAGATAAGTATTCAGACCGTTTGCTATGAGACTCGAAATTGAGCTCAGGTGCATCCTGTTTCCATTGATCATCCTTAAGATGTTTCTACAACTTGATTGGAGTCCACCTGTGGTAAATTCAATTGATTGGAAAGCCACACACCTGTCTATAAAAGGTCCCACAGTTGACAGTGCATGTCATAGCAAGAACCAAGCCATGAGGTCGAAGGGATTGCCCGTAGAGCTCCGAGACAGGATTGTGTCGATGCAGAGATCTGGGGAAAGGTGCAAAAAAATGTCTGCAGCATTTAAGGTCCCCAAGAACACAGTGGCCTCCATCATTCTTAAATGGAAGAAGTTTGGAACGACCAAGACTCTTCCTAGAGCTGGCCGCCCGGCCAAACTGATTAATCGGGGGAGAAGGGCCTTGGTCAGGGAGGTGAAATGCTTCAGTCTGGTTTTAGACCCCATCATAGCACTGAGACTGCACTTGTGAAGGTGGTAAATGACCTTTTAATGGCGTCAGACCGAGGCTCTGCATCTGTCCTCGTGCTACTAGACCTTAGTGCTGCCTTTGACACCATCGATCACCACATTCTTTTGGAGAGACTGGAAACCCAAATTGGTCTACACGGACAAGTTCTGGCCTGGTTTAGATCCTACCTGTCAGAAAGATATCAGTTTGTCTCTGTGAATGGTCTGTCCTCCGACAAATCAACTGTACATTTCGGTGTTCCTCAAGGTTCCGTTTTAGGACCACTATTGTTTTCACTATATATTTTACCTCTTGGGGATGTTATTCGAAAACATAATGTTAACTTTCACTGCTATGCGGATGACACACAGCTGTACATTTCAATGAAGCATGGTGAAGCCCCAAAATTGCCCTCGCTAGAAGCCTGTGTTTCAGACATAAGGAAGTGGATGGCTGAAAACTTTTTACTTTTAAACTCGGACAAAACAGAGATGCTTGTTCTAGGTCCCAAGAAACAAAGAGATCTTCTGTTAAATCTGACAATTCATCTTGATGGTTGTAAAGTCGTCTCAAATAAAACTGTGAAGGACCTAGGCGTTACTCTTGACCCTGATCTCTCTTTTGACGAACATATCAAGACTGTTTCAAGGACAGCTTTTTTCCATCTACGTAACATTGCAAAAATCAGAAATTTTCTGTCCAAAAATGATGCAGAAAAATTAATCCATGCATTTGTTACTTCTAGGTTAGACTACTGCAATGCTCTATTTTCCGGCTACCCGGATAAAGCACTAAATAAACTTCAGTTAGTGCTAAATACGGCTGCTAGAATCCTGACTAGAACCAAGAAATTTGATCATATTACTCCAGTGCTAGCTTCCCTACACTGGCTTCCTGTTAAGGCAAGGGCTGATTTCAAGGTTTTACTGTTAACCTATAAAGCGTTACATGGGCTTGCTCCTACCTATCTTTCCGAGTTGGTCCTGCCGTACATACCAATACGTACGCTACGGTCACAAGACGCAGGCCTCCTAATTGTCCCTAGAATTTCTAAGCAAACAGCGGGAGGCAGGGCTTTCTCCTATAGATCTCCATTTTTATGGAACAGTCTGCCTACCCATGTGAGAGACGCAGACTCAGTCTCAACCTTTAAGTCTTTACTGAAGACTTATCTCTTCAGTAGGTCATATGATTGAGTGTAGTCTGGCCCAGGAGTGTGAAGGTGAACGGAAAGGCTGGAGCAACGAACAGCCCTTGCTGTCTCTGCCAGGCCGGTTCCCCTCTCCACTGGGGTTCTCTGCCTCTAACCCTGTTGCAGGGGCTGAGTCACTGGCTTGCTGGTGCTCTTTCATGCCGTCCCTGGGAGGGGTGCGTCACTTGAGTGGGTTGAGTTACTGACGTGATCTTCCTGTCTGGGTTGGCGCCCCCCCCTTGGTTTGTGCTGTGGTGGAGACCTCTGTGGGCTATACTCGGCCTTGTCTCAGGATTGTAAGTTGGTGGTTGGGGATATCCCTCTAGTGGTGCGGGGGCTGTGCTTTGGCGGAGTGGGTGGGGTTATATCCTTCCTGTTTGGCCCTGTCCGGGGGTTTCTTTGGATGGGGCCACAGTGTCTTCGGACCGCTCCTGTCTCAGCCTCCAGTATTTATGCTGCAGTAGTTTATGTGTCGGGGGGCTGGGGTTAGTTGGTTATACCTGGAGTACTTCTCCTGTCTTATCCAGTGTCCTGTGTGAATTTAAGTATGCTCTCTCTAATTCTCTCGTTCTCTCTTTCTCTCTGAGAACCTGAGCCCTAGGACCATACGTCAGGACTACCGGGCATGATGACACCTTGCTGTCCCCAGTCCGCCTGGCCTTGCTGCTATTCCAGTTTCAACTGTTCTGCCTGCGGCTACGAAACCCCTACCTGTCCCAGACCTGCTGTTGTCAACTCTTAATGATCGGCTATGAAAAGCCAACTGAGAGACCTGAGCCCTAGGACCATACGTCGGGACTACCGGCCGTGGTGACTCTTTGCTGTCCCCAGTCCGCCTGGCCTTGCTGCTATTCCAGTTTAAACTGTTCTGCCTGCGGTTATGGAACCCCTACCTGTCCCAGACCTGCTGTTTTCAAACTCTTAATGATCGGCTATGAAAAGCCAACTGAGATTTATTCCTGATTATTATTTGACCATGCTTGTCACTTATGAACATTTTTGAACATCTTGGCATGGTTCTGTTATAATCTCCACCCGGCACAGCCAGAAGAGGACTGGCCACCCCTCATAGCCTGGTTCCTCTCTAGGTTTCTTCCTAGGTTTTCGCCTTTCTAGGGAGTTTTTCCTAGCCACCGTGCTTCTACACCTGCATTACTAGCTGTTTGGGGTTTTAGGCTGGGTTTCTGTACAGCACTTCGAGATATTAGCTGATGTAAGAAGGGCTATATAAAATAAAATTGATTGATTGATTGAATTATCTGGTCTGATGAAACCAAGATTGAACTCTTTAACCTGAATGCCAAGTGTCATATCTGGAGGAAACCTGGCACCATCCCTACGGTGAAGCATGGTGGTGGCAGCATCATGCTGTGGGAATGTTATTCAGCGGCAGGAACTGGGAGACTAGTCAGGATCAATGGAAAGATGAACGGAGCAAAGTACAGAGAGATCCTTGATGAAAACCTGCTCCAGAGCACTCAGGACCTCAGACTGGGGCGAAGGTTCACCTTCCAACAGGACAATGACCCTAAGCACACAGCCAAGACAACACAGGAGTGGCTTCGGGACAAGTCTCAGAATGTCCTTGAGTGGCCCAGCCAGAGCCCGGACATGAACCCGATCTAACATCTCTGGAGAGACCTGAAAATAGCTGTGCAGCGACTTTCCCCATCCAACCTGACAGAGCTTGAGAGGATCTGCAGAGAAGAATGGGAGAAACTCCCCAAATACAGGTGTGCCAAGCTTGTAGCGTCATACCAAATAAGATTCAAGGCTGTAATCGCTGCCAAATGTGCTTCAACAAAGTACTGAGTAAAGGGTCTGAAAACGTATGTAAATGGGGGGGGGGGAAACAATGTAATCCATTTTAGAATAAGACTGTAACGTAACAAAATGTGGAAAAAGTCAAGGGGTCTGAATACTTCTGAAATGCACTGTATATACTATAGACAGCCTTTCTTATTCTTCAGCACAACAACATCAGCATTACTATAATGGTGCAGTATACACTGTAATGTCTGCACCTGTTGTATTCGGCGCATGTGGCCAATAACATTTGTATAAATACAACAGGATGATCAGGATTAAATGTGACGAGACAGAGACTGAGGTTGTCTGAAACAGGGAATACCTTTGTTCTCCTCAAGTTTCATTAGTCGTATGTACGGGATTCACCTGGTATACACTGTCCAATCAAATGCCTACTTGAAGGTTCCTTTTCCACAATGCAACAACAATAACAAAATAAAAAATATACAAATATGAACATAAAGAAAATAGCTCAGTAGAATATAAAAAACATTGTCACATATGTAAACTCAGCAAAAAAAGAAACGTCCTCTCACTGTCAACTGCGTTTATTTTCAGCAAACTTAACATGTTTAAATATTTGTATGAACATAACAAGATTCATCAACTGAGACATAAACTGAACAAGTTCCACAGACATGTGACTAACAGAAATGGAATAATGTGTCCCTGAACAAAGGGGGGGTCAAAATTAACAGTCAATATCTGGTGTGGCCACCAGCTGCATTAAGTACTACAGTGCATCTACTCCTCATGGACTGCACCAGATTTGCCAGTTCTTGCTGTGAGATGTTACCCCACTCTTCCACCAAGGCACCTGCAAGTTCCCTGACATTTCTGGGGGAATGGCCCTAGCCCTCACCCTCTGATCCAACAGGTCCCAGACATGCTCAATGGGATTGAGATCGCTGGCCATGGCAGAACACTGACATTCCTGTCTTGCAGGAAATCGCGCACAGAACAAGCAGTATGGCTGGTGGCATTGTCGAGCTAGAGGGTCATGTCAGGATGAGCCTGCAGGAAGGGTACCACATGAGGCAGGAGGATGTCTTCCCTGTAACGCACAGCGTTGAGATTGCCTGCAATGACAACAAACTCAGTCCGATGTTGCTGTGACACACCGCCCCAGACCATGATGGACCCTCCACCTCCAAATCTATCCCGCTCCAGAGTACAGGCCTCGGTGTAACGCTCATTCCTTCCACGATAAACACGAATCCGATCATCACCCCTGGTGAGACAAAACCGCGTCTCGTCAGTGAAGAGCACTTTTTGCCAGTCCTGTCTGGTCCAGCAATGGTGGGTTTGTGCCGGTGATGTCTGGTGAGGACCTGCCTTACAACAGGCCTACAAGTCCTCAGTCCAGCCTCTCTCAACCTATTGAGGACAGTCTGAGCACTGATGGAGGGATTGTGCGTTCCTGGTGTAACTCTGGCAGTTGTTGTTGCCATCCTGTACCTGTCCCACAGGTGTGATGTTCAGATGTACCGATCCTGTGCAGGTGTTGTTACACGTGGTCTGCCACTGCGAGGACGATCAACTGTCCGTCCTGTCTCCCTGTAGCGCTGTCTTAGGCGTCTCACAGTACAGACATTGCAATTTATTGCCCTGGCCACATCTGCAGTCCTCATGCCTCCTTGCAGCATGCCTAAGGCACGTTCACGCAGATGAGCAGGGACCCTGGGCATCTTTCCTATGGTGTTTTTCAGAGTCAGTAGAAAGGCCTCTTTAGTGTCCTAAGTTTTCATAACTGTGACCTTAATTGCCTACCGTCTGTAAGCTGTTAGTGTCTTAACGACCGTTCCACAAGTGCATGTTCGTTAATTGTTTATGGTTCATTGAACAAGCATGGGAAACAGTGTTTAAACCCTTTACAATGAAGATCTGTGAAGTTATTCAGATTTTTAGGAATTATCTTTGAAAAACAGGGTCCTGAAAAAAGGACGTTTCTTTTTTTGCTGAGTTTATAATACAGGAAGTCTCAGTTTATTGTCCAATATTTACACATGTTTTGGGGAAGAAGGTTTGGGGGGCACGTGTTTAAATGATGCTTTACTTATTCATTATAAAAAGAACACTATAACCATGGTTGTGTCCCAAATAGTAGATACAGACTACAGGATCATTGTTAGTAAATACAGGATCACTGTTAGTACATACAGACTACAGGATCACTGTTAGTAAATACAGACTACAGGATCACTGTTAGTAGATACAGACTACAGGATCACTGTTAGTAGATACAGACTACAGGATCACTGTTAGTAGATACAGACTACAGGATCACTGTTAGTAGATACAGACTACAGGATCACTGTTAGTAGATACAGACTACAGGATCACTGTTAGTAGATACAGACTACAGGATCATTGTTAGTAAATACAGGATCACTGTTAGTAGATACAGACTACAGGATCACTGTTAGTAGATACAGACTACAGGATCACTGTTAGTAGATACAGACTACAGGATCACTGTTAGTAGATACAGACTACAGGATCACTGTTAGTAAATACAGACTACCGGATCACTGTTAGTAGATAAAGACTACAGGATCACTGTTAGTAGATACAGACTACAGGATCACTGTTAGTAAACACAGGATCACTGTTAGTAAATACAGACTACAGGATCACTGTTAGTAAATACAGGATCACTGTTAGTAAATACAGACTACAGGATCACTGTTAGTAGATACAGACTACAGGATCACTGTTAGTAGATACAGACTACAGGATCACTGTTAGTAGATACAGACTACAGGATCACTGTTAGTAAATACAGACTACAGGATCACTGTTACTAGATACAGACTACAGGATCACTGTTAGTAAATACAGACTACAGGATCACTGTTAGTAGATACAGACTACAGGATCACTGTTAGTAGATACAGACTACAGGATCACTGTTAGTAGATACAGGATCACTGTTAGTAAATACAGACTACAGGATCACTGTTAGTAGATACAGACTACAGGATCACTGTTAGTAGATACAGGATCACTGTTAGTAAATACAGACTACAGGATCACTGTTAGTAGATACAGACTACAGGATCACTGTTAGTAAATACAGACTACAGGATCACTGTTAGTAGATAGAGACTACAGGATCACTGTTAGTAGATACAGACTACAGTATCACTGTTAGTAGATACAGACTACAGGATCACTGTTAGTAGATACAGACTACAGTATCACTGTTAGTAGATACAGACTACAGGATCACTGTTAGTAGATACAGGATCACTGTTAGTAGATACAGACTACAGGATCACTGTTAGTAGATACAGGATCACTGTTAGTAGATACAGACTACAGGATCACTGTTAGTAGATACAGTATCACTGTTAGTAGATACAGACTACAGGATCACTGTTAGTAGATACAGACTACAGGATCACTGTTAGTAGATACAGGATCACTGTTAGGAAATACAGACTACAGGATCACTGTTAGTAAATACAGACTACAGGATCACTGTTAGTAAATACAGACTACAGGATCATTGTTAGTAAATACAGGATCACTGTTAGTAAATATAGACTACAGGAACACTGATAGTAAATACAGGATCACTGTTAGTAGATACAGGATCATTGTTAGTAAATACAGACTACAGGATCACTGTTAGTAGATACAGACTACAGGATCACTGTTAGTAAATACAGACTGCAGGATCACTGTTAGTAGATACAGACTACAGGATCACTGTTAGTAAATTCAAACTACAGGATCACTGTTAGTAAATACAGGATCACTGTTAGTAGATACAGGATCATTGTTAGTAAATACAGACTACAGGATCACTGTTAGTAGATACAGGATCACTGTTAGTAAATACAGACTACAGGATCACTGTTAGTAAATACAGACTACAGGATCACTGTTAGTAGATACAGACTACAGGATCACTGTTAGTAGATACAGACTACAGGATCACTGTTAGTAAATACAGACTACCGGATCACTGTTAGTAGATAAAGACTACAGGATCACTGTTAGTAGATACAGACTACAGGATCACTGTTAGTAAACACAGGATCACTGTTAGTAAATACAGACTACAGGATAACTGTTAGTAAATACAGGATCACTGTTAGTAAATACAGACTACAGGATCACTGTTAGTAGATACAGACTACAGGATCACTGTTAGTAGATACAGACTACAGGATCACTGTTAGTAGATACAGACTACAGGATCACTGTTAGTAAATACAGACTACAGGATCACTGTTACTAGATACAGACTACAGGATCACTGTTAGTAAATACAGACTACAGGATCACTGTTAGTAGATACAGACTACAGGATCACTGTTAGTAGATACAGACTACAGGATCACTGTTAGTAGATACAGGATCACTGTTAGTAAATACAGACTACAGGATCACTGTTAGTAGATACAGACTACAGGATCACTGTTAGTAGATACAGGATCACTGTTAGTAAATACAGACTACAGGATCACTGTTAGTAGATACAGACTACAGGATCACTGTTAGTAAATACAGACTACAGGATCACTGTTAGTAGATAGAGACTACAGGATCACTGTTAGTAGATACAGACTACAGGATCACTGTTAGTAGATACAGACTACAGGATCACTGTTAGTAGATACAGACTACAGGATCACTGTTAGTAGATACAGGATCACTGTTAGTAGATACAGACTACAGGATCACTGTTAGTAGATACAGGATCACTGTTAGTAGATACAGACTACATGATCACTGTTAGTAGATACAGTATCACTGTTAGTAGATACAGACTACAGGATCACTGTTAGTAGATACAGACTACAGGATCACTGTTAGTAGATACAGGATCACTGTTAGGAAATACAGACTACAGGATCACTGTTAGTAAATACAGACTACAGGATCACTGTTAGTAAATACAGACTACAGGATCATTGTTAGTAAATACAGGATCACTGTTAGTAAATATAGACTACAGGAACACTGATAGTAAATACAGGATCACTGTTAGTAGATACAGGATCATTGTTAGTAAATACAGACTACAGGATCACTGTTAGTAGATACAGACTACAGGATCACTGTTAGTAAATACAGACTGCAGGATCACTGTTAGTAGATACAGACTACAGGATCACTGTTAGTAAATTCAAACTACAGGATCACTGTTAGTAAATACAGAATCACTGTTAGTAGATACAGGATCATTGTTAGTAAATACAGACTACAGGATCACTGTTAGTAGATACAGGATCACTGTTAGTAAATACAGACTACAGGATCACTGTTAGTAAATACAGACTACAGGATCACTGTTAGTAAATACAGGATCACTGTTAGTAAATACAGACTACAGGATCACTGTTAGTAAATACAGACTACAGGATCACTGTTAGTAAATACAGTCAGTAGAAAGGCCTCTTTAGTGTCCTAAGTTTTCATAACTGTGACCTTAATTGCCTACCGTCTGTAAGCTGTTAGTGTCTTAACGACCGTTCCACAAGTGCATGTTCGTTAATTGTTTATGGTTCATTGAACAAGCATGGGAAACAGTGTTTAAACCCTTTACAATGAAGATCTGTGAAGTTATTCAGATTTTTAGGAATTATCTTTGAAAAACAGGGTCCTGAAAAAAGGACGTTTCTTTTTTTGCTGAGTTTATAATACAGGAAGTCTCAGTTTATTGTCCAATATTTACACATGTTTTGGGGAAGAAGGTTTGGGGGGCACGTGTTTAAATGATGCTTTACTTATTCATTATAAAAAGAACACTATAACCATGGTTGTGTTCCAAATAGTAGATACAGACTACAGGATCATTGTTAGTAAATACAGGATCACTGTTAGTACATACAGACTACAGGATCACTGTTAGTAGATACAGACTACAGGATCACTGTTAGTAGATACAGACTACAGGATCACTGTTAGTAGATACAGACTACAGGATCACTGTTAGTAGATACAGACTACAGGATCACTGTTAGTAGATACAGACTACAGGATCATTGTTAGTAAATACAGGATCACTGTTAGTAGATACAGACTACAGGATCACTGTTAGTAGATACAGACTACAGGATCACTGTTAGTAGATACAGACTACAGGATCACTGTTAGTAGATACAGACTACAGGATCACTGTTAGTAAATACAGACTACCGGATCACTGTTAGTAGATAAAGACTACAGGATCACTGTTAGTAGATACAGACTACAGGATCACTGTTAGTAAATACAGGATCACTGTTAGTAAATACAGACTACAGGATCACTGTTAGTAGATACAGACTACAGGATCACTGTTAGTAGATACAGACTACTCGATCACTGTTAGTAGATACAGACTACAGGATCACTGTTAGTAAATACAGACTACAGGATCACTGTTACTAGATACAGACTACAGGATCACTGTTAGTAAATACAGACTACAGGGATCACTGTTAGTAGATAAAGACTACAGGATCACTGTTAGTAGATACAGACTACAGGATCACTGTTAGTAGATACAGGATCACTGTTAGTAAATACAGACTACAGGATCACTGTTAGTAGATACAGACTACAGGATCACTGTTAGTAGATACAGGATCACTGTTAGTAAATACAGACTACAGGATCACTGTTAGTAGATACAGACTACAGGATCACTGTTAGTAAATACAGACTACAGGATCACTGTTAGTAGATAGAGACTACAGGATCACTGTTAGTAGATACAGACTACAGTATCACTGTTAGTAGATACAGACTACAGGATCACTGTTAGTAGATACAGACTACAGTATCACTGTTAGTAGATACAGACTACAGGATCACTGTTAGTAGATACAGGATCACTGTTAGTAGATACAGACTACAGGATCACTGTTAGTAGATACAGACTACAGGATCACTGTTAGTAGATACAGACTACAGGATCACTGTTAGTAAATACAGACTACAGGATTACTGTTACTAGATACAGACTACAGGATCACTGTTAGTATATACAGACTACAGGGATCACTGTTAGTAGATAAAGACTACAGGATCACTGTTAGTAGATACAGACTACAGGATCACTGTTAGTAGATACAGGATCACTGTTAGTAAATACAGACTACAGGATCACTGTTAGTAGATACAGACTACAGGATCACTGTTAGTAGATACAGGATCACTGTTAGTAAATACAGACTACAGGATCACTGTTAGTAGATACAGACTACAGGATCACTGTTAGTAAATACAGACTACAGGATCACTGTTAGTAGATAGAGACTACAGGATCACTGTTAGTAGATACAGACTACAGTATCACTGTTAGTAGATACAGACTACAGGATCACTGTTAGTAGATACAGACTACAGTATCACTGTTAGTAGATACAGACTACAGGATCACTGTTAGTAGATACAGGATCACTGTTAGTAGATACAGACTACAGGATCACTGTTAGTAGATACAGGATCACTGTTAGTAGATACAGACTACAGGATCACTGTTAGTAGATACAGTATCACTGTTAGTAGATACAGACTACAGGATCACTGTTAGTAGATACAGACTACAGGATCACTGTTAGTAGATACAGGATCACTGTTAGGAAATACAGACTACAGGATCACTGTTAGTAAATACAGACTACAGGATCACTGTTAGTAAATACAGACTACAGGATCATTGTTAGTAAATACAGGATCACTGTTAGTAAATATAGACTACAGGAACACTGATAGTAAATACAGGATCACTGTTAGTAGATACAGGATCATTGTTAGTAAATACAGACTACAGGATCACTGTTAGTAGATACAGACTACAGGATCACTGTTAGTAAATACAGACTGCAGGATCACTGTTAGTAGATACAGACTACAGGATCACTGTTAGTAAATTCAAACTACAGGATCACTGTTAGTAAATACAGAATCACTGTTAGTAGATACAGGATCATTGTTAGTAAATACAGACTACAGGATCACTGTTAGTAGATACAGGATCACTGTTTGTAAATACAGACTACAGGATCACTGTTAGTAAATACAGACTACAGGATCACTGTTAGTAAATACAGGATCACTGTTAGTAAATACAGACTACAGGATCACTGTTAGTAAATACAGACTACAGGATCACTGTTAGTAAATACAGACTACACAATCACTGTTAGTAGATACAGGATCACTGTTAGTAAAGACAGACTACAGGATCACTGTTAGTAAATACAGGACCACTGTTAGTAAATACACACTACAGGATCACTGTTAGTAGATACAGACTACAGGATCACTGTTAGTAGATACAGGATCACTGTTAGTAAATACAGACTACAGGATCACTGTTAGTAAATACAGACTACAGGATCACTATTAGTAGATACAGACTACAGGATCACTGTTAGTAGATACAGACTACAGTATCAATGTTAATAGATACAGACTACAGGATCACTGTTAGTAGATACAGGTTCATTGTTAGTAAATACAGACTACAGGATCACTGTTAGTAGATACAGACTACAGGATCACTGTTAGTAAATACAGGATCACTGTTAGTAAATACAGACTACAGGATCACTGTTAGTAGATACAGACTACAGGATCACTGTTAGTAAATACAGACTACAGGATCATTGTTAGGAAATACAGGATCACTGTTAGTAAATATAGACTACAGGAACACTGATAGTAAATACAGGATCACTGTTAATAGATACAGGATCATTGTTAGTAAATACAGACTACAGGATCACTGTTAGTAGATACAGACTACAGGATCACTGTTAGTAAATACAGACTGCAGGATCACTGTTAGTAGATACAGACTACAGGATCACTGTTAGTAAATTCAAACTACAGGATCACTGTTAGTAAATACAGAATCACTGTTAGTAGATACAGGATCATTGTTAGTAAATACAGACTACAGGATCACTGTTAGTAGATACAGGATCACTGTTTGTAAATACAGACTACAGGATCACTGTTAGTAAATACAGACTACAGGATCACTGTTAGTAAATACAGGATCACTGTTAGTAAATACAGACTACAGGATCACTGTTAGTAAATACAGACTACAGGATCACTGTTAGTAAATACAGACTACACGATCACTGTTAGTAGATACAGGATCACTGTTAGTAAAGACAGACTACAGGATCACTGTTAGTAAATACAGGACCACTGTTAGTAAATACACACTACAGGATCACTGTTAGTAGATACAGACTACAGGATCACTGTTAGTAGATACAGACTACAGGATCACTGTTAGTAAATACAGACTACAGGATCACTATTAGTAGATACAGACTACAGGATCACTGTTAGTAGATACAGACTACAGGATCAATGTTAGTAGATACAGACTACAGGATCACTGTTAGTAGATACAGGTTCATTGTTAGTAAATACAGACTACAGGATCACTGTTAGTAGATACAGACTACAGGATCACTGTTAGTAAATACAGGATCACTGTTAGTAAATACAGACTACAGGATCACTGTTAGTAGATACAGACTACAGGATCACTGTTAGTAAATACAGGATCACTGTTAGTAAATACAGACAACAGAATCACTGTTAGTAGATACAGACTACAGGATCACTGTTAGTAGATACAGGATCACTGTTAGGAAATACAGACTACAGGATCACTGTTAGTAAATACAGACTACAGGATCACTGTTAGTAGATACAGGATCACTGTTAGTAAATACAGACTACAGGATCACTGTTAGTAAATACAGGATCACTGTTAGTAAATACAGACTACAGGATCACTGTTAGTTGATACAGACTACAGGATCACTGTAAGTAAATACAGGATCACTGTTAGTAGATACAGACTACAGGATCACTGTTAGTAAATACAGACTACAGGATCACTGTTAGTAAATACAGACTACAGGATCACTGTTAGTAAATACAGACTACAGGATCAATGTTAGTAGAAACAGACTACAGGATCACTGTTAGTAAATACAGACTACAGGATCACAGTTAGTAGATACAGGATAACTGTTAGTAAATACAGACTACAGGATCACTGTTAGTAAATACAGACTACAGGATCACTGTTAGTAGATACAGACTACAGGATCACTGTTAGTAAATACAGACTACAGGATCACTGTTAGTAGATACAGGATCACTGTTAGTAAATACAAACTACAGGATCACCTGTTAGTAGATACAGGATCACTCTTAGTAAATACAGACTACAAGATCACTGTTAGTAGATACAGGATCACTGTTAGTAAATACAAACTACAGGATCACTGTTAGTAGATACAGGATCACTGTTAGTAAATACAGACTACAGGATCACTGTTAATAGATACAGGATCACTATTAGTAGATACAGACTACAGGATCACTGTTAGTAGATACAGACTACAGGATCACTGTTAGTAGATACAGACTACAGGATCACTGTTAGTAAATACAGACTACAGGATCACTGTTAGTAAATATAGACTACAGGATCACTGTTAGTAGATACAGGACCACTATTAGTAGATACAGGATCACTGTTAGTAAATACAGACTACAGGATCACTGTTAGTAGATACAGGATCACTATTAGTAGATACAGACTACAGGATCACTGTTAGTAGATACAGACTACAGGATCACTGTTAGTAGATACAGACTCCAGGATCACTGTTAGTAAATACAGACTACAGGATCACTGTTAGTAAATACAGACTACAGGATCACTGTTAATATATACAGGATCACTGTTAGTAAATACATACTACAGGATCACTGTTAGTAGATACAGGATCACTGTTAGTAAATACAGACTACAGGATCACTGTTAGTAGATACAGACTACAGGATCACTGTTAGTAGATACAGGATAACTGTTAGTAAATACAGACTACAGGATCACTGTTAGTAAATACAGACTACAGGATCACTGTTAGTAGAACAGTCTACAGGATCATTGTTAGTAAATACAGACTACAGGATCACTGTTAGTAGATACAGGATCACTGCTAGTAAATACAGACTACAGGATCACTGTTAGTAGATACAGGATCACTGTTAGTAAATACAAACTACAGGATCACCTGTTAGTAGATACAGGATCACTCTTAGTAAATACAGACTACAAGATCACTGTTAGTAGATACAGGATCACTGTTAGTAAATACAAACTACAGGATCACTGTTAGTAGATACAGGATCACTGTTAGTAAATACAGACTACAGGATCACTGTTAATAGATACAGGATCACTATTAGTAGATACAGACTACAGGATCACTGTTAGTAGATACAGACTACAGGATCACTGTTAGTAGATACAGACTACAGGATCACTGTTAGTAAATACAGACTACAGGATCACTGTTAGTAAATATAGACTACAGGATCACTGTTAGTAGATACAGGACCACTATTAGTAGATACAGGATCACTGTTAGTAAATACAGACTACAGGATCACTGTTAGTAGATACAGGATCACTATTAGTAGATACAGACTACAGGATCACTGTTAGTAGATACAGACTACAGGATCACTGTTAGTAGATACAGACTCCAGGATCACTGTTAGTAAATACAGACTACAGGATCACTGTTAGTAAATACAGACTACAGGATCACTGTTAATATATACAGGATCACTGTTAGTAAATACATACTACAGGATCACTGTTAGTAGATACAGGATCACTGTTAGTAAATACAGACTACAGGATCACTGTTAGTAGATACAGACTACAGGATCACTGTTAGTAGATACAGGATCACTGTTAGTAAATACAGACTACAGGATCACTGTTAGTAGATACAGGATCACTGTTAGTAAATACAGACTACAGGATCACTGTTAGTAAATACAGACTACAGGATCACTGTTAGTAGATACAGACTACAGGATCACTGTTAGTAAATACAGACTACAGGATCACTGTTAGTAGATACAGGATCACTGTTAGTAAATAGAGACTTCAGGATCACTGTTAGTAGATACAGGATCACTGTTAGTAAATACAGACTACATGATCACTGTTAGTAGATACATGATCACTGTTAGTAAATACAGACTACACGATCACTGTTAGTAGATACAGGATCACTGTTAGTAAATACAGACAACAGGATCACTGTTAGTAGATACAGGATCACTATTAGTAGATAAAGACTACAGGATCGCTGTTAGTAGATACAGACTACATGATCACTCTTAGTAGATACAGGATCACTGTTAGTAAATACAGACTACAGGATCACTGTTAGTAGATACAGGATCACTGTTAGTAAATACAGACTACAGGATCACTGTTAGTAAATACAGACTACAGGATCACTGTTACTAGATACAGACTACAGGATCACTGTTAGTAGATGCAGACTACAGGATCACTGTTAGTAGATATAGACTACAGGATCTCTGTTAGTAGAAACGGACTACAGGATCACTGTTAGTAAATACAGGATCACTGTTAGTGGATACAGACTACAGGATCACTGTTACTAGATACAGACTACAGGATCACTGTTAGTAGATACAGACTACAGGATCACTGTAAGTAAATACAGGATCACTGTTAGTAGATACAGAATACAGGATCACTGAAAATAGATACAGACTACAGGATTACTGTTAGTAAATACAGGATCACTGTTAGTAGATACAGACTACAGGATCACTGTTAGTAGATACAGACTACAGGATCACTGTTAGTAGATACAGACTACATGATCACTGTTAGTAGATACAGGATCACTGTTAGTAAATACAGACTACAGGATCACTGTTAGTAGATACAGGATAACTGTTAGTAAATACAGACTACAGGATCACTGTTAGTAGATACAGACTACAGGTTCACTGTTAGTAGATATAGGATCACTGTTAGTAAATACAGACTACAGGATCACTGTTAGTAAATACAGACTACAGTATCACTATTAGTAGATACAGACTACAGGATCACTGTTAGTAGATACAGACTACAGGATCAATGTTAGTAGATACAGACTACAGGATCACTGTTAGTAGATACAGGTTCATTGTTAGTAAATACAGACTACAGGATCACTGTTAGTAGATTCAGACTACAGGATCACTGTTAGTAAATACAGGATCACTGTTAGTAAATACAGACTACAGGATCACTGTTAGTAGATACAGACTACAGGATCACTGTTAGTAAATACAGACTACAGGATCATTGTTAGTAAATACAGGATCACTGTTAGTAAATATAGACTACAGGAACACTGATAGTAAATACAGGATCACTGTTAGTAGATACAGGATCATTGTTAGTAAATACAGACTACAGGATCACTGTTAGTAGATACAGACTACAGGATCACTGTTAGTAAATACAGACTGCAGGATCACTGTTAGTAGATACAGACTACAGGATCACTGTTAGTAAATTCAAACTACAGGATCACTGTTAGTAAATACAGAATCACTGTTAGTAGATACAGGATCATTGTTAGTAAATACAGACTACAGGATCACTGTTAGTAGATACAGGATCACTGTTTGTAAATACAGACTACAGGATCACTGTTAGTAAATACAGACTACAGGATCACTGTTAGTAAATACAGACTACAGGATCACTGTTAGTAGATACAGACTACATGATCACTGTTAGTAGATACAGGATCACTGTTAGTAAATACAGACTACAGGATCACTGTTAGTAGATACAGGATAACTGTTAGTAAATACAGACTACAGGATCACTGTTAGTAGATACAGACTACAGGTTCACTGTTAGTAGATATAGGATCACTGTTAGTAAATACAGACTACAGGATCACTGTTAGTAAATACAGACTACAGTATCACTATTAGTAGATACAGACTACAGGATCACTGTTAGTAGATACAGACTACAGGATCAATGTTAGTAGATACAGACTACAGGATCACTGTTAGTAGATACAGGTTCATTGTTAGTAAATACAGACTACAGGATCACTGTTAGTAGATTCAGACTACAGGATCACTGTTAGTAAATACAGGATCACTGTTAGTAAATACAGACTACAGGATCACTGTTAGTAGATACAGACTACAGGATCACTGTTAGTAAATACAGACTACAGGATCATTGTTAGTAAATACAGGATCACTGTTAGTAAATATAGACTACAGGAACACTGATAGTAAATACAGGATCACTGTTAGTAGATACAGACTACAGGATCACTGTTAGTAGATACAGACTACATGATCACTGTTAGTAGATACAGGATCACTGTTAGTAAATACAGACTACAGGATCACTGTTAGTAGATACAGGATAACTGTTAGTAAATACAGACTACAGGATCACTGTTAGGAAATACAGACTACAGGATCACTGTTAGTAAATACAGACTACAGGATCACTGTTAGTAGATACAGGATCACTGTTAGTAAATACAGACTACAGGATCACTGTTAGTAAATACAGGATCACTGTTAGTAAATACAGACTACAGGATCACTGTTAGTTGATACAGACTACAGGATCACTGTAAGTAAATACAGGATCACTGTTAGTAGATACAGACTACAGGATCACTGTTAGTAAATACAGACTACAGGATCACTGTTAGTAAATACAGACTACAGGATCACTGTTAGTAAATACAGACTACAGGATCAATGTTAGTAGAAACAGACTACAGGATCACTGTTAGTAAATACAGACTACAGGATCACAGTTAGTAGATACAGGATAACTGTTAGTAAATACAGACTACAGGATCACTGTTAGTAAATACAGACTACAGGATCACTGTTAGTAGAACAGTCTACAGGATCATTGTTAGTAAATACAGACTACAGGATCACTGTTAGTAAATACAGACTACAGGATCACTGTTAGTAGATACAGGATCACTGTTAGTAAATACAAACTACAGGATCACCTGTTAGTAGATACAGGATCACTCTTAGTAAATACAGACTACAAGATCACTGTTAGTAGATACAGGATCACTGTTAGTAAATACAAACTACAGGATCACTGTTAGTAGATACAGGATCACTGTTAGTAAATACAGACTACAGGATCACTGTTAATAGATACAGGATCACTATTAGTAGATACAGACTACAGGATCACTGTTAGTAGATACAGACTACAGGATCACTGTTAGTAGATACAGACTACAGGATCACTGTTAGTAAATACAGACTACAGGATCACTGTTAGTAAATATAGACTACAGGATCACTGTTAGTAGATACAGGACCACTATTAGTAGATACAGGATCACTGTTAGTAAATACAGACTACAGGATCACTGTTAGTAGATACAGGATCACTATTAGTAGATACAGACTACAGGATCACTGTTAGTAGATACAGACTACAGGATCACTGTTAGTAGATACAGACTCCAGGATCACTGTTAGTAAATACAGACTACAGGATCACTGTTAGTAAATACAGACTACAGGATCACTGTTAATATATACAGGATCACTGTTAGTAAATACATACTACAGGATCACTGTTAGTAGATACAGGATCACTGTTAGTAAATACAGACTACAGGATCACTGTTAGTAGATACAGACTACAGGATCACTGTTAGTAGATACAGGATAACTGTTAGTAAATACAGACTACAGGATCACTGTTAGTAAATACAGACTACAGGATCACTGTTAGTAGAACAGTCTACAGGATCATTGTTAGTAAATACAGACTACAGGATCACTGTTAGTAGATACAGGATCACTGTTAGTAAATACAGACTACAGGATCACTGTTAGTAGATACAGGATCACTGTTAGTAAATACAAACTACAGGATCACCTGTTAGTAGATACAGGATCACTCTTAGTAAATACAGACTACAAGATCACTGTTAGTAGATACAGGATCACTGTTAGTAAATACAAACTACAGGATCACTGTTAGTAGATACAGGATCACTGTTAGTAAATACAGACTACAGGATCACTGTTAATAGATACAGGATCACTATTAGTAGATACAGACTACAGGATCACTGTTAGTAGATACAGACTACAGGATCACTGTTAGTAGATACAGACTACAGGATCACTGTTAGTAAATACAGACTACAGGATCACTGTTAGTAAATATAGACTACAGGATCACTGTTAGTAGATACAGGACCACTATTAGTAGATACAGGATCACTGTTAGTAAATACAGACTACAGGATCACTGTTAGTAGATACAGGATCACTATTAGTAGATACAGACTACAGGATCACTGTTAGTAGATACAGACTACAGGATCACTGTTAGTAGATACAGACTCCAGGATCACTGTTAGTAAATACAGACTACAGGATCACTGTTAGTAAATACAGACTACAGGATCACTGTTAATATATACAGGATCACTGTTAGTAAATACATACTACAGGATCACTGTTAGTAGATACAGGATCACTGTTAGTAAATACAGACTACAGGATCACTGTTAGTAGATACAGACTACAGGATCACTGTTAGTAGATACAGGATCACTGTTAGTAAATACAGACTACAGGATCACTGTTAGTAGATACAGGATCACTGTTAGTAAATACAGACTACAGGATCACTGTTAGTAAATACAGACTACAGGATCACTGTTAGTAGATACAGACTACAGGATCACTGTTAGTAAATACAGACTACAGGATCACTGTTAGTAGATACAGGATCACTGTTAGTAAATAGAGACTTCAGGATCACTGTTAGTAGATACAGGATCACTGTTAGTAAATACAGACTACATGATCACTGTTAGTAGATACATGATCACTGTTAGTAAATACAGACTACACGATCACTGTTAGTAGATACAGGATCACTGTTAGTAAATACAGACAACAGGATCACTGTTAGTAGATACAGGATCACTATTAGTAGATAAAGACTACAGGATCGCTGTTAGTAGATACAGACTACATGATCACTCTTAGTAGATACAGGATCACTGTTAGTAAATACAGACTACAGGATCACTGTTAGTAGATACAGGATCACTGTTAGTAAATACAGACTACAGGATCACTGTTAGTAAATACAGACTACAGGATCACTGTTACTAGATACAGACTACAGGATCACTGTTAGTAGATGCAGACTACAGGATCACTGTTAGTAGATATAGACTACAGGATCTCTGTTAGTAGAAACGGACTACAGGATCACTGTTAGTAAATACAGGATCACTGTTAGTGGATACAGACTACAGGATCACTGTTACTAGATACAGACTACAGGATCACTGTTAGTAGATACAGACTACAGGATCACTGTAAGTAAATACAGGATCACTGTTAGTAGATACAGAATACAGGATCACTGAAAATAGATACAGACTACAGGATTACTGTTAGTAAATACAGGATCACTGTTAGTAGATACAGACTACAGGATCACTGTTAGTAGATACAGACTACAGGATCACTGTTAGTAGATACAGACTACATGATCACTGTTAGTAGATACAGGATCACTGTTAGTAAATACAGACTACAGGATCACTGTTAGTAGATACAGGATAACTGTTAGTAAATACAGACTACAGGATCACTGTTAGTAGATACAGACTACAGGTTCACTGTTAGTAGATATATGATCACTGTTAGTAAATACAGACTACAGGATCACTGTTAGTAAATACAGACTACAGTATCACTATTAGTAGATACAGACTACAGGATCACTGTTAGTAGATACAGACTACAGGATCAATGTTAGTAGATACAGACTACAGGATCACTGTTAGTAGATACAGGTTCATTGTTAGTAAATACAGACTACAGGATCACTGTTAGTAGATTCAGACTACAGGATCACTGTTAGTAAATACAGGATCACTGTTAGTAAATACAGACTACAGGATCACTGTTAGTAGATACAGACTACAGGATCACTGTTAGTAAATACAGACTACAGGATCATTGTTAGTAAATACAGGATCACTGTTAGTAAATATAGACTACAGGAACACTGATAGTAAATACAGGATCACTGTTAGTAGATACAGGATCATTGTTAGTAAATACAGACTACAGGATCACTGTTAGTAGATACAGACTACAGGATCACTGTTAGTAAATACAGACTGCAGGATCACTGTTAGTAGATACAGACTACAGGATCACTGTTAGTAAATTCAAACTACAGGATCACTGTTAGTAAATACAGAATCACTGTTAGTAGATACAGGATCATTGTTAGTAAATACAGACTACAGGATCACTGTTAGTAGATACAGGATCACTGTTTGTAAATACAGACTACAGGATCACTGTTAGTAAATACAGACTACAGGATCACTGTTAGTAAATACAGGATCACTGTTAGTAAATACAGACTACATGATCACTGTTAGTAAATACAGACTACAGGATCACTGTTAGTAAATACAGACTACACGATCACTGTTAGTAGATACAGGATCACTGTTAGTAAATACAGACTACAGGATCACTGTTAGTAAATACAGGACCACTGTTAGTAAATACACACTACAGGATCACTGTTAGTAGATACAGACTACAGGATCACTGTTAGTAGATACAGGATCACTGTTAGTAAATACAGACTACAGGATCACTGTTAGTAGATACAGACTACAGGATCACTGTTAGTAAATACAGACTACAGGATCACTATTAGTAGATACAGACTACAGGATCACTGTTAGTAGATACAGACTACAGGATCAATGTTAGTAGATACAGACTACAGGATCACTGTTAGTAGATACAGGTTCATTGTTAGTAAATACAGACTACAGGATCACTGTTAGTAGATACAGACTACAGGATCACTGTTAGTAAATACAGGATCACTGTTAGTAAATACAGACTACAGGATCACTGTTAGTAGATACAGACTACAGGATCACTGTTAGTAAATACAGGATCACTGTTAGTAAATACAGACAACAGAATCACTGTTAGTAGATACAGACTACAGGATCACTGTTAGTAGATACAGGATCACTGTTAGGAAATACAGACTACAGGATCACTGTTAGTAAATACAGACTACAGGATCACTGTTAGTAGATACAGGATCACTGTTAGTAAATACAGACTACAGGATCACTGTTAGTAAATACAGGATCACTGTTAGTAAATACAGACTACAGGATCACTGTTAGTTGATACAGACTACAGGATCACTGTTAGTAAATACAGGATCACTGTTAGTAGATACAGACTACAGGATCACTGTTAGTAAATACAGACTACAGGATCACTGTTAGTAAATACAGACTACAGGATCACTGTTAGTAAATACAGACTACAGGATCACTGTTAGTAGATACAGACTACAGGATCACTGTTAGTAGATACAGGATCACTGTTAGTAAATACAGACTACAGGATCAATGTTAGTAGAAACAGACTACAGGATCACTGTTAGTAAATACAGACTACAGGATCACTGTTAGTAGATACAGGATAACTGTTAGTAAATACAGACTACAGGATCACTGTTAGTAAATACAGACTACAGGATCACTGTTAGTAGATACAGGATCACTGTTAGTAAATACAGACTACAGGATCACTGTTAGTAGATACAGACTACAGGATCACTGTTATTAGAACAGACTACAGGATCATTGTTAGTAAATACAGACTACAGGATCACTGTTAGTAGATACAGGATCACTGTTAGTAAATACAGACTACAGGATCACTGTTAGTAGATACAGGATCACTGTTAGTAAATACAAACTACAGGATCACCTGTTAGTAGATACAGGATCACTCTTAGTAAATACAGACTACAAGATCACTGTTAGTAGATACAGGATCACTGTTAGTAAATACAAACTACAGGATCACTGTTAGTAGATACAGGATCACTGTTAGTAAATACAGACTACAGGATCACTGTTAATAGATACAGGATCACTATTAGTAGATACAGACTACAGGATCACTGTTAGTAGATACAGACTACAGGATCACTGTTAGTAGATACAGACTACAGGATCACTGTTAGTAAATACAGACTACAGGATCACTGTTAGTAAATATAGACTACAGGATCACTGTTAGTAGATACAGGACCACTATTAGTAGATACAGGATCACTGTTAGTAAATACAGACTACAGGATCACTGTTAGTAGATACAGGATCACTATTAGTAGATACAGACTACAGGATCACTGTTAGTAGATACAGACTACAGGATCACTGTTAGTAGATACAGACTCCAGGATCACTGTTAGTAAATACAGACTACAGGATCACTGTTAGTAAATACAGACTACAGGATCACTGTTAATATATACAGGATCACTGTTAGTAAATACATACTACAGGATCACTGTTAGTAGATACAGGATCACTGTTAGTAAATACAGACTACAGGATCACTGTTAGTAGATACATACTACAGGATCACTGTTAGTAGATACAGGATAACTGTTAGTAAATACAGACTACAGGATCACTGTTAGTAAATACAGACTACAGGATCACTGTTAGTAGAACAGTCTACAGGATCATTGTTAGTAAATACAGACTACAGGATCACTGTTAGTAGATACAGGATCACTGTTAGTAAATACAGACTACAGGATCACTGTTAGTAGATACAGGATCACTGTTAGTAAATACAAACTACAGGATCACCTGTTAGTAGATACAGGATCACTCTTAGTAAATACAGACTACAAGATCACTGTTAGTAGATACAGGATCACTGTTAGTAAATACAAACTACAGGATCACTGTTAGTAGATACAGGATCACTGTTAGTAAATACAGACTACAGGATCACTGTTAATAGATACAGGATCACTATTAGTAGATACAGACTACAGGATCACTGTTAGTAGATACAGACTACAGGATCACTGTTAGTAGATACAGACTACAGGATCACTGTTAGTAAATACAGACTACAGGATCACTGTTAGTAAATATAGACTACAGGATCACTGTTAGTAGATACAGGACCACTATTAGTAGATACAGGATCACTGTTAGTAAATACAGACTACAGGATCACTGTTAGTAGATACAGGATCACTATTAGTAGATACAGACTACAGGATCACTGTTAGTAGATACAGACTACAGGATCACTGTTAGTAGATACAGACTCCAGGATCACTGTTAGTAAATACAGACTACAGGATCACTGTTAGTAAATACAGACTACAGGATCACTGTTAATATATACAGGATCACTGTTAGTAAATACATACTACAGGATCACTGTTAGTAGATACAGGATCACTGTTAGTAAATACAGACTACAGGATCACTGTTAGTAGATACAGACTACAGGATCACTGTTAGTAGATACAGGATCACTGTTAGTAAATACAGACTACAGGATCACTGTTAGTAGATACAGGATCACTGTTAGTAAATACAGACTACAGGATCACTGTTAGTAAATACAGACTACAGGATCACTGTTAGTAGATACAGACTACAGGACACTGTTAGTAAATACAGACTACAGGATCACTGTTAGTAGATACAGGATCACTGTTAGTAAATAGAGACTTCAGGATCACTGTTAGTAGATACAGGATCACTGTTAGTAAATACAGACTACATGATCACTGTTAGTAGATACAGGATCACTGTTAGTAAATACAGACAACAGGATCACTGTTAGTAGATACAGGATCACTATTAGTAGATAAAGACTACAGGATCGCTGTTAGTAGATACAGACTACATGATCACTCTTAGTAGATACAGGATCACTGTTAGTAAATACAGACTACAGGATCACTGTTAGTAGATACAGGATCACTGTTAGTAAATACAGACTACAGGATCACTGTTAGTAAATACAGACTACAGGATCACTGTTACTAGATACAGACTACAGGATCACTGTTAGTAGATGCAGACTACAGGATCACTGTTAGTAGATATAGACTACAGGATCTCTGTTAGTAGAAACGGACTACAGGATCACTGTTAGTAAATACAGGATCACTGTTAGTGGATACAGACTACAGGATCACTGTTACTAGATACAGACTACAGGATCACTGTTAGTAGATACAGACTACAGGATCACTGTAAGTAAATACAGGATCACTGTTAGTAGATACAGAATACAGGATCACTGAAAATAGATACAGACTACAGGATTACTGTTAGTAAATACAGGATCACTGTTAGTAGATACAGACTACAGGATCACTGTTAGTAGATACAGACTACAGGATCACTGTTAGTAGATACAGACTACATGATCACTGTTAGTAGATACAGGATCACTGTTAGTAAATACAGACTACAGGATCACTGTTAGTAGATAGAGGATAACTGTTAGTAAATACAGACTACAGGATCACTGTTAGTAGATACAGACTACAGGTTCACTGTTAGTAGATATAGGATCACTGTTAGTAAATACAGACTACAGGATCACTGTTAGTAAATACAGACTATATGATCACTGTTAGTAGATACAGGATCACTGTTAGTAAATACAGACTACAGGATCACTGTTAGTAGATACAGGATCACTGTTAGTAGATACAGACTACATGATCACTGTTAGTAGATACAGACTACAGGTTCACTGTTAGTAAATACAGACTACAGGATCACTGTTAGTAGATAGAGACTACAGGATCACTGTTAGTAGATATAGGATTTCTGTTAGTAAATACAGACTACAGGATCACTGTTAGTAAATACAGACTACATGATCACTGTTAGTAGATACAGGATCACTGTTAGTAAATACAGACTACAGGATCACTGTTATTAGATACAGACTACAGGATCACTGTTAGTAGATACAGACTACAGGATCACTGTTAGTAAATACAGACTACATGATCACTGTTAGTAGATACAGGATCACTGTTAGTAAATACATACTACAGGATCACTGTTAGTAGATACAGGATCACTGTTAGTAAATACAGACTACAGGATCACTGTTAGTAGATACAGACTACAGGATCACTGTTAGTAGATACAGGATAACTGTTAGTAAATACAGACTACAGGATCACTGTTAGTAAATACAGACTACAGGATCACTGTTAGTAGAACAGTCTACAGGATCATTGTTAGTAAATACAGACTACAGGATCACTGTTAGTAGATACAGGATCACTGTTAGTAAATACAGACTACAGGATCACTGTTAGTAGATACAGGATCACTGTTAGTAAATACAAACTACAGGATCACCTGTTAGTAGATACAGGATTACTCTTAGTAAATACAGACTACAAGATCACTGTTAGTAGATACAGGATCACTGTTAGTAAATACAAACTACAGGATCACTGTTAGTAGATACAGGATCACTGTTAGTAAATACAGACTACAGGATCACTGTTAATAGATACAGGATCACTATTAGTAGATACAGACTACAGGATCACTGTTAGTAGATACAGACTACAGGATCACTGTTAGTAGATACAGACTACAGGATCACTGTTAGTAAATACAGACTACAGGATCACTGTTAGTAAATATAGACTACAGGATCACTGTTAGTAGATACAGGACCACTATTAGTAGATACAGGATCACTGTTAGTAAATACAGACTACAGGATCACTGTTAGTAGATACAGGATCACTATTAGTAGATACAGACTCCAGGATCACTGTTAGTAGATACAGACTACAGGATCACTGTTAGTAGATACAGACTCCAGGATCACTGTTAGTAAATACAGACTACAGGATCACTGTTAGTAAATACAGACTACAGGATCACTGTTAATATATACAGGATCACTGTTAGTAAATACATACTACAGGATCACTGTTAGTAGATACAGGATCACTGTTAGTAAATACAGACTACAGGATCACTGTCAGTAGATACAGACTACAGGATCACTGTTAGTAGATACAGGATCACTGTTAGTAAATACAGACTACAGGATCACTGTTAGTAGATACAGGATCACTGTTAGTAAATACAGACTACAGGATCACTGTTAGTAAATACAGACTACAGGATCACTGTTAGTAGATACAGACTACAGGATCACTGTTAGTAAATACAGACTACAGGATCACTGTTAGTAGATACAGGATCACTGTTAGTAAATAGAGACTTCAGGATCACTGTTAGTAGATACAGGATCACTGTTAGTAAATACAGACTACATGATCACTGTTAGTAGATACAGGATCACTGTTAGTAAATACAGACTACACGATCACTGTTAGTAGATACAGGATCACTGTTAGTAAATACAGACAACAGGATCACTGTTAGTAGATACAGGATCACTATTAGTAGATAAAGACTACAGGATCGCTGTTAGTAGATACAGACTACATGATCACTCTTAGTAGATACAGGATCACTGTTAGTAAATACAGACTACAGGATCACTGTTAGTAGATACAGGATCACTGTTAGTAAATACAGACTACAGGATCACTGTTAGTAAATACAGACTACAGGATCACTGTTACTAGATACAGACTACAGGATCACTGTTAGTAGATGCAGACTACAGGATCACTGTTAGTAGATATAGACTACAGGATCTCTGTTAGTAGAAACGGACTACAGGATCACTGTTAGTAAATACAGGATCACTGTTAGTGGATACAGACTACAGGATCACTGTTACTAGATACAGACTACAGGATCACTGTTAGTAGATACAGACTACAGGATCACTGTAAGTAAATACAGGATCACTGTTAGTAGATACAGAATACAGGATCACTGAAAATAGATACAGACTACAGGATTACTGTTAGTAAATACAGGATCACTGTTAGTAGATACAGACTACAGGATCACTGTTAGTAGATACAGACTACAGGATCACTGTTAGTAGATACAGACTACATGATCACTGTTAGTAGATACAGGATCACTGTTAGTAAATACAGACTACAGGATCACTGTTAGTAGATACAGGATAACTGTTAGTAAATACAGACTACAGGATCACTGTTAGTAGATACAGACTACAGGTTCACTGTTAGTAGATATAGGATCACTGTTAGTAAATACAGACTACAGGATCACTGTTAGTAAATACAGACTATATGATCACTGTTAGTAGATACAGGATCACTGTTAGTAAATACAGACTACAGGATCACTGTTAGTAGATACAGGATCACTGTTAGTAGATACAGACTACATGATCACTGTTAGTAGATACAGACTACAGGTTCACTGTTAGTAAATACAGACTACAGGATCACTGTTAGTATATAGAGACTACAGGATCACTGTTAGTAGATATAGGATTTCTGTTAGTAAATACAGACTACAGGATCACTGTTAGTAAATACAGACTACATGATCACTGTTAGTAGATACAGGATCACTGTTAGTAAATACAGACTACAGGATCACTGTTATTAGATACAGACTACAGGATCACTGTTAGTAGATACAGACTACAGGATCACTGTTAGTAAATACAGACTACATGATCACTGTTAGTAGATACAGGATCACTGTTAGTAGATACAGACTACAGGATCACTGTTAGTAAATGCAGACTACAGGATCACCATCAGTAGATACAGACTACAGGATCACTGTTAGTAAGCTAAACCAGACGAGCTAAACCACTTCTATGCTCGCTTCGAGGCAAGCAACACTGAAGCATGCATGAGAGCACCAGCTGTTCCGGACGACTATGTGATCACGCTCTCCGTAGCCGATGTGAGTAAGACTTTTAAGCAGGTCAACATTCACAAGGCCGCAGGGCCAGACGGATTACCAGGACGTGTACTCCGAGCATGTGCTGACCAACTGGCAAGTGTCTTCACTGACATTTTCAACATGTCCCTGACTGAGTCTGTAATACCAACATGTTTCAAGCAGACCACCATAGTCCCCGTGCCCAAGAACTCTAAGATAACCTGCCTAAATGACTACCGACCCGTAGCACTGACGTCTGTAGCCATGAAGTGCTTTGAGAGACTGGTCATGGCTCACATCAACAGCATAATCCCAGAAACCCTAGACCCACTCCAATTTGCATACCGCCCCAACAGATCCACAGATGATGCAATCTCTATCGCACTCCACACTGCCCTTTCCCACCTGGACAAGAGGAACACCTACGTGAGAATGCTATTCATTGACTACAGCTCAGCATTCAACACCATAGTGCCCTCTAAGCTCATCACTAAGCTAAGGATCCTGGGACTAAACACCTCCCTCTGCAACTGGATCCTGGACTTCCTGACGGGCCGCCCCCAGGTGGTAAGGGTAGGTAACAACACATCTGCCACACTGATCCTCAACACGGGGGCCCCTCAGGGGTGCGTGCTCAGTCCCCTCCTGTACTCTCTGTTCACCCATGACTGCATGGCCAGGCACGACTCCAACACCATCATTAAGTTTGCCGACGACACAACAGTGGTAGGCCTGATCACCGACAACGATGAGACAGCCTATAGGGAGGAGGTCAGAGATCTGGCCGTTTGGTGCCAGGACAACAACCTCTCCCTCAACGTGACCAAGACAAAGGAGATGATTGTGGACTACAGGAAAAAAAAGAGGACTGAGCACGCCCCCATTCTCATCGACGGGGCTGTAGTGGAACAGGTTGAGAACTTCAAGTTCCTTGGTGTCCACATCACCAACGAACTATCATGGTCCAAACACACCAAGACAGTCGTGAAGAGGGCACGACAAAGCCTATTCCCCCTCAGGAGACTAAAAAGATTTGGCATGGGTCCTCAGATCCTCAAAAAATTCTACAGCTGCACCATCGAGAGCATCCTGACTGGTTGCATCACCGCCTGGTATGGCAACTGCTTGGCCTCTGACCGCAAGGCACTACAGAGGGTAGTGCGTACGGCCCAGTACATCACTGGGACAAAGCTCCCTGCCATCCAGGACCTCTATACCAGGCGGTGTCAGAGGAAGGCCCTCAAAATTGTCAAAGACTCCAGCCACCCTAGTCATAGACTGTTCTCTCTGCTACCGCACGGCAAGCGGTACCAGAGTGCCAAGTCTAGGTCCAAAAGACTTCTCAACAGCTTCTACCCCCAAGCCATAAGACTCCTGAACAGCTAATCATGGCTACCCGGACTATTTGCACTGCCCCCCCACCCCATCCTTTTTACGCTGCTGCTACTCTGTTAAGTATTTATGCATAGTCACTTTAACTCTACCCACATGTACATATTACCTCAACTACCTCAACTAGCCGGTGCCCCCGCACATTGACTCTGCAACGGTACCCCCCTGTATATATAGCCTCCCTATTGTCACTTTATTTTACTGTATATATAGCCTCCTTACTGTCACTTTATTTTACTTCTGCTCTTTTTTTCTCAACACTTTTTTGTTGTTGTTGTTTTATTCTTACTTTTTTTGTTTAAAATAAATGCACTGTTGGTTAAGGGCTGTAAGTAAGCATTTCACTGCAATGTCTGCACCTGTTGTATTCGGCGCATGTGACCAATAAAATTTGATTTGATTTGATTTGATTTGAAATACAGACTACAGGATCACTGTTAGTAGATACAGGTTCACTGTTAGTAAATACAGACTACAGGATCACTGTTAGTAAATACAGACTACAGGATCACTGTTAGTAGATACAGACTACAGGATCACTGTTAGTAGATACAGGTTCACTGTTAGTAAATACTGACTACAGGATCACTGTTAGTAGATACAGGATCACTGTTAGTAAATACAGACTACAGGATCACTGTTAGTAGATACAGACTACAGGATCACTGTTAGTAAATACAGACTACAGGATCACTGTTAGTAGATACAGACTACAGGATCACTGTTAGTAGATACAGACTACTGGATCACTGTTAGTAGATACAGACTACAGGATCACTGTTAGTAGATACAGGATCACTGTTAGTAAATTCAGACTACAGGATCACTGTTAGTAGATACAGGATCACTGTTAGTAAATACAGACTACAGGATCACTGTTAGTAGATACAGACTACAGGATCACTATTAGTAGATACAGACTACAGGATCACTGTTAGTAGATACAGACTACAGGATCACTGTTAGTATATACAGACTACAGGATCACTGTTAGTAGATACAGGATCACTGTTAGTAAATACAGACTACTGGATCACTGTTAGTAGATACAGACTACATGATCACTGTTAGTATATACAGACTACAGGATCACTGTTAGTAGATACAGGATCACTGTTAGTAAATACAGACTACAGGATCACTGTTAGTAGATACAGGATCACTGTTAGTAAATACAGACTACAGGATCACTGTTAGTAGATACAGGGTCACTGTTAGTAAATACAGACTACAGGATCACTGTTAGTAGATACAGACTACAGGATCACTTTTAATATATACAGGATCACTGTTAGTAAATACAGACTACAGGATCACTGTTAGTAGATACAGGATCACTGTTAGTAAATACAGACTACAGGATCACTGTTAGTAGATACAGACTACAGGATCACTGTTAGTAGATACAGGATCACTGTTAGTAAATACAGACTACAGGATCACTGTTAGTAGATACAGGATCACTGTTAGTAAATACAGACTACAGGATCACTGTTAGTAAATACAGACTACAGGATCACTGTTAGTAGATACAGACTACAGGATCACTGTTAGTAAATACAGACTACAGGATCACTGTTAGTAGATACAGGATCACTGTTAGTAAATAGAGACTTCAGGATCACTGTTAGTAGATACAGGATCACTGTTAGTAAATACAGACTACATGATCACTGTTAGTAGATACAGGATCACTGTTAGTAAATACAGACTACACGATCACTGTTAGTAGATACAGGATCACTGTTAGTAAATACAGACAACAGGATCACTGTTAGTAGATACAGGATCACTATTAGTAGATACAGACTACAGGATCGCTGTTAGTAGATACAGACTACATGATCACTCTTAGTAGATACAGGATCACTGTTAGTAAATACAGACTACAGGATCACTGTTAGTAAATACAGACTACAGGATCACTGTTACTAGATACAGACTACAGGATCACTGTTAGTAGATACAGACTACATGATCACTGTTAGTAGATATAGACTACAGGATCTCTGTTAGTAGAAACGGACTACAGGATCACTGTTAGTAAATACAGGATTACTGTTAGTGGATACAGACTACAGGATCACTGTTACTAGATACAGACTACAGGATCACTGTTAGTAGATACAGACTACAGGATCACTGTAAGTAAATACAGGATCACTGTTAGTAGATACAGAATACAGGATCACTGAAAATAGATACAGACTACAGGATCACTGTTAGTAAATACAGGATCACTGTTAGTAGATACAGACTACAGGATCACTGTTAGTAGATACAGACTACAGGATCACTGTTAGTAGATACAGACTACATGATCACTGTTAGTAGATACAGGATCACTGTTAGTAAATACAGAATACAGGATCACTGTTAGTAGATACAGGATAACTGTTAGTAAATACAGACTACAGGATCACTGTTAGTAGATACAGACTACAGGTTCACTGTTAGTAGATATAGGATCACTGTTAGTAAATACAGACTACAGGATCACTGTTACTAAATACAGACTACATGATCACTGTTAGTAGATACAGGATCACTGTTAGTAAATACAGACTACAGGATCACTGTTAGTAGATACAGGATCACTGTTAGTAGATACAGACTACATGATCACTGTTAGTAGATACAGACTACAGGTTCACTGTTAGTAAATACAGACTACAGGATCACTGTTAGTAGATAGAGACTACAGGATCACTGTTAGTAGATATAGGATTTCTGTTAGTAAATACAGACTACAGGATCACTGTTAGTAAATACAGACTACAGGATCACTGTTAGTAGATACAGGATCACTGTTAGTAAATACAGACTACAGGATCACTGTTATTAGATACAGACTACAGGATCACTGTTAGTAGATACAGACTACAGGATCACTGTTAGTAAATACAGACTACATGATCACTGTTAGTAGATACAGGATCACCATCAGTAGATACAGACTACAGGATCACTGTTAGTAAGCTAAACCAGACGAGCTAAACCACTTCTATGCTCGCTTCGAGGCAAGCAACACTGAAGCATGCATGAGAGCACCAGCTGTTCCGGACGACTATGTGATCACGCTCTCCGTAGCCGATGTGAGTAAGACTTTTAAGCAGGTCAACATTCACAAGGCCGCAGGGCCAGACGGATTACCAGGACGTGTACTCCGAGCATGTGCTGACCAACTGGCAAGTGTCTTCACTGACATTTTCAACATGTCCCTGACTGAGTCTGTAATACCAACATGTTTCAAGCAGACCACCATAGTCCCCGTGCCCAAGAACTCTAAGATAACCTGCCTAAATGACTACCGACCCGTAGCACTGACGTCTGTAGCCATGAAGTGCTTTGAGAGACTGGTCATGGCTCACATCAACAGCATAATCCCAGAAACCCTAGACCCACTCCAATTTGCATACCGCCCCAACAGATCCACAGATGATGCAATCTCTATCGCACTCCACACTGCCCTTTCCCACCTGGACAAGAGGAACACCTACGTGAGAATGCTATTCATTGACTACAGCTCAGCATTCAACACCATAGTGCCCTCTAAGCTCATCACTAAGCTAAGGATCCTGGGACTAAACACCTCCCTCTGCAACTGGATCCTGGACTTCCTGACGGGCCGCCCCCAGGTGGTAAGGGTAGGTAACAACACATCTGCCACACTGATCCTCAACACGGGGGCCCCTCAGGGGTGTGTGCTCAGTCCCCTCCTGTACTCTCTGTTCACCCATGACTGCATGGCCAGGCACGACTCCAACACCATCATTAAGTTTGCCGACGACACAACAGTGGTAGGCCTGATCACCGACAACGATGAGACAGCCTATAGGGAGGAGGTCAGAGATCTGGCCGTGTGGTGAAAGGACAACAACCTCTCCCTCAACGTGACCAAGACAAAGGAGATGATTGTGGACTACAGGAAAAAAAAGAGGACTGAGCACGCCCCCATTCTCATCGACGGGGCTGTAGTGGAACAGGTTGAGAGCTTCAAGTTCCTTGGTGTCCACATCACCAACGAACTATCATGGTCCAAACACACCAAGACAGTCGTGAAGAGGGCACGACAAAGCCTATTCCCCCTCAGGAGACTAAAAAGATTTGGCATGGGTCCTCAGATCCTCAAAAAATTCTACAGCTGCACCATCGAGAGCATCCTGACTGGTTGCATCACCGCCTGGTATGGCAACTGCTTGGCCTCTGACCGCAAGGCACTACAGAGGGTAGTGCGTTGGCCCAGTACATCACTGGGGCAAAGCGCCCTGCCATCCAGGACCTCTATACCAGGCGGTGTCAGAGGAAGGCCCTCAAAATTGTCAAAGACTCCAGCCACCCTAGTCATAGACTGTTCTCTCTGCTACCGCACGGCAAGCCGTACCGGAGTGCCAAGTCTAGGTCCAAAAGACTTCTCAACAGATTCTACCCCCAAGCCATAAGACTCCTGAACAGCTAATCATGGCTACCCGGACTATTTGCACTGCCCCCCCACCCCATCCTTTTTACGCTGCTGCTACTCTGTTAAGTATTTATGCATAGTCACTTTAACTCTACCCACATGTACATATTACCTCAACTACCTCAACTAGCCGGTGCCCCCGCACATTGACTCTGCAACGGTACCCCCCTGTATATATAGCCTCCCTACTGTCACTTTATTTTACTGTATATATAGCCTCCTTACTGTCACTTTATTTTACTTCTGCTCTTTTTTTCTCAACACTTTTTTGTTGTTGTTGTTTTATTCTTACTTTTTTTGTTTAAAATAAATGCACTGTTGGTTAAGGGCTGTAAGTAAGCATTTCACTGCAATGTCTGCACCTGTTGTATTCGGCGCATGTGACCAATAAAATTTGATTTGATTTGATTTGATTTGAAATACAGACTACAGGATCACTGTTAGTAGATACAGGTTCACTGTTAGTAAATACAGACTACAGGATCACTGTTAGTAAATACAGACTACAGGATCACTGTTAGTAGATACAGACTACAGGATCACTGTTAGTAGATACAGGTTCACTGTTAGTAAATACTGACTACAGGATCACTGTTAGTAGATACAGGATCACTGTTAGTAAATACAGACTACAGGATCACTGTTAGTAGATACAGACTACAGGATCACTGTTAGTAAATACAGACTACAGGATCACTGTTAGTAGATACAGGATCACTGTTAGTAAATACATACTACAGGATCACTGTTAGTAGATACAGGATCACTGTTAGTAAATACAGACTACAGGATCACTGTCAGTAGATACAGACTACAGGATCACTGTTAGTAGATACAGGATCACTGTTAGTAAATACAGACTACAGGATCACTGTTAGTAGATACAGGATCACTGTTAGTAAATACAGACTACAGGATCACTGTTAGTAAATACAGACTACAGGATCACTGTTAGTAGATACAGACTACAGGATCACTGTTAGTAAATACAGACTACAGGATCACTGTTAGTAGATACAGGATCACTGTTAGTAAATAGAGACTTCAGGATCACTGTTAGTAGATACAGGATCACTGTTAGTAAATACAGACTACAGGATCACTGTTAATATATACAGGATCACTGTTAGTAAATACATACTACAGGATCACTGTTAGTAGATACAGGATCACTGTTAGTAAATACAGACTACAGGATCACTGTCAGTAGATACAGACTACAGGATCACTGTTAGTAGATACAGGATCACTGTTAGTAAATACAGACTACAGGATCACTGTTAGTAGATACAGGATCACTGTTAGTAAATACAGACTACAGGATCACTGTTAGTAAATACAGACTACAGGATCACTGTTAGTAGATACAGACTACAGGATCACTGTTAGTAAATACAGACTACAGGATCACTGTTAGTAGATACAGGATCACTGTTAGTAAATAGAGACTTCAGGATCACTGTTAGTAGATACAGGATCACTGTTAGTAAATACAGACTACATGATCACTGTTAGTAGATACAGGATCACTGTTAGTAAATACAGACTACACGATCACTGTTAGTAGATACAGGATCACTGTTAGTAAATACAGACAGCAGGATCACTGTTAGTAGATACAGGATCACTATTAGTAGATAAAGACTACAGGATCGCTGTTAGTAGATACAGACTACATGATCACTCTTAGTAGATACAGGATCACTGTTAGTAAATACAGACTACAGGATCACTGTTAGTAGATACAGGATCACTGTTAGTAAATACAGACTACAGGATCACTGTTAGTAAATACAGACTACAGGATCACTGTTACTAGATACAGACTACAGGATCACTGTTAGTAGATGCAGACTACAGGATCACTGTTAGTAGATATAGACTACAGGATCTCTGTTAGTAGAAACGGACTACAGGATCACTGTTAGTAAATACAGGATCACTGTTAGTGGATACAGACTACAGGATAACTGTTACTAGATACAGACTACAGGATCACTGTTAGTAGATACAGACTACAGGATCACTGTAAGTAAATACAGGATCACTGTTAGTAGATACAGAATACAGGATCACTGAAAATAGATACAGACTACAGGATTACTGTTAGTAAATACAGGATCACTGTTAGTAGATACAGACTACAGGATCACTGTTAGTAGATACAGACTACAGGATCACTGTTAGTAGATACAGACTACATGATCACTGTTAGTAGATACAGGATCACTGTTAGTAAATACAGACTACAGGATCACTGTTAGTAGATACAGGATAACTGTTAGTAAATACAGACTACAGGATCACTGTTAGTAGATACAGACTACAGGTTCACTGTTAGTAGATATAGGATCACTGTTAGTAAATACAGACTACAGGATCACTGTTAGTAAATACAGACTATATGATCACTGTTAGTAGATACAGGATCACTGTTAGTAAATACAGACTACAGGATCACTGTTAGTAGATACAGGATCACTGTTAGTAGATACAGACTACATGATCACTGTTAGTAGATACAGACTACAGGTTCACTGTTAGTAAATACAGACTACAGGATCACTGTTAGTAGATAGAGACTACAGGATCACTGTTAGTAGATATAGGATTTCTGTTAGTAAATACAGACTACAGGATCACTGTTAGTAAATACAGACTACATGATCACTGTTAGTAGATACAGGATCACTGTTAGTAAATACAGACTACAGGATCACTGTTATTAGATACAGACTACAGGATCACTGTTAGTAGATACAGACTACAGGATCACTGTTAGTAAATACAGACTACATGATCACTGTTAGTAGATACAGGATCACTGTTAGTAGATACAGACTACAGGATCACTGTTAGTAAATGCAGACTACAGGATCACCATCAGTAGATACAGACTACAGGATCACTGTTAGTAAGCTAAACCAGACGAGCTAAACCACTTCTATGCTCGCTTCGAGGCAAGCAACACTGAAGCATGCATGAGAGCACCAGCTGTTCCGGACGACTATGTGATCACGCTCTCCGTAGCCGATGTGAGTAAGACTTTTAAGCAGGTCAACATTCACAAGGCCGCAGGGCCAGACGGATTACCAGGACGTGTACTCCGAGCATGTGCTGACCAACTGGCAAGTGTCTTCACTGACATTTTCAACATGTCCCTGACTGAGTCTGTAATACCAACATGTTTCAAGCAGACCACCATAGTCCCCGTGCCCAAGAACTCTAAGATAACCTGCCTAAATGACTACCGACCCGTAGCACTGACGTCTGTAGCCATGAAGTGCTTTGAGAGACTGGTCATGGCTCACATCAACAGCATAATCCCAGAAACCCTAGACCCACTCCAATTTGCATACCGCCCCAACAGATCCACAGATGATGCAATCTCTATCGCACTCCACACTGCCCTTTCCCACCTGGACAAGAGGAACACCTACGTGAGAATGCTATTCATTGACTACAGCTCAGCATTCAACACCATAGTGCCCTCTAAGCTCATCACTAAGCTAAGGATCCTGGGACTAAACACCTCCCTCTGCAACTGGATCCTGGACTTCCTGACGGGCCGCCCCCAGGTGGTAAGGGTAGGTAACAACACATCTGCCACACTGATCCTCAACACGGGGGCCCCTCAGGGGTGCGTGCTCAGTCCCCTCCTGTACTCTCTGTTCACCCATGACTGCATGGCCAGGCACGACTCCAACACCATCATTAAGTTTGCCGACGACACAACAGTGGTAGGCCTGATCACCGACAACGATGAGACAGCCTATAGGGAGGAGGTCAGAGATCTGGCCGTGTGGTGCCAGGACAACAACCTCTCCCTCAACGTGACCAAGACAAAGGAGATGATTGTGGACTACAGGAAAAAAAAGAGGACTGAGCACGCCCCCATTCTCATTGACGGGGCTGTAGTGGAACAGGTTGAGAGCTTCAAGTTCCTTGGTGTCCACATCACCAACGAACTATCATGGTCCAAACACACCAAGACAGTCGTGAAGAGGGCACGACAAAGCCTATTCCCCCTCAGGAGACTAAAAAGATTTGGCATGGGTCCTCAGATCCTCAAAAAATTCTACAGCTGCACCATCGAGAGCATCCTGACTGGTTGCATCACCGCCTGGTATGGCAACTGCTTGGCCTCTGACCGCAAGGCACTACAGAGGGTAGTGCGTACGGCCCAGTACATCACTGGGACAAAGCTCCCTGCCATCCAGGACCTCTATACCAGGCGGTGTCAGAGGAAGGCCCTCAAAATTGTCAAAGACTCCAGCCACCCTAGTCATAGACTGTTCTCTCTGCTACCGCACGGCAAGCGGTACCAGAGTGCCAAGTCTAGGTCCAAAAGACTTCTCAACAGCTTCTACCCCCAAGCCATAAGACTCCTGAACAGCTAATCATGGCTACCCGGACTATTTGCACTGCCCCCCCACCCCATCCTTTTTACGCTGCTGCTACTCTGTTAAGTATTTATGCATAGTCACTTTAACTCTACCCACATGTACATATTACCTCAACTACCTCAACTAGCCGGTGCCCCCGCACATTGACTCTGCAACGGTACCCCCCTGTATATATAGCCTCCCTATTGTCACTTTATTTTACTGTATATATAGCCTCCTTACTGTCACTTTATTTTACTTCTGCTCTTTTTTTCTCAACACTTTTTTGTTGTTGTTGTTTTATTCTTACTTTTTTTGTTTAAAATAAATGCACTGTTGGTTAAGGGCTGTAAGTAAGCATTTCACTGCAATGTCTGCACCTGTTGTATTCGGCGCATGTGACCAATACAATTTGATTTGATTTGATTTGATTTGAAATACAGACTACAGGATCACTGTTAGTAGATACAGGTTCACTGTTAGTAAATACAGACTACAGGATCACTGTTAGTAAATACAGACTACAGGATCACTGTTAGTAGATACAGACTACAGGATCACTGTTAGTAGATACAGGTTCACTGTTAGTAAATACTGACTACAGGATCACTGTTAGTAGATACAGGATCACTGTTAGTAAATACAGACTACAGGATCACTGTTAGTAGATACAGACTACAGGATCACTGTTAGTAAATACAGACTACAGGATCACTGTTAGTAGATACAGACTACAGGATCACTGTTAGTAGATACAGACTACTGGATCACTGTTAGTAGATACAGACTACAGGATCACTGTTAGTAGATACAGGATCACTGTTAGGAAATACAGACTACAGGATCACTGTTAGTAGATACAGGATCACTGTTAGTAAATACAGACTACTGGATCACTGTTAGTAGATACAGACTACAGGATCACTGTTAGTAGATACAGGATCACTGTTAGTAAATTCAGACTACAGGATCACTGTTAGTAGATACAGGATCACTGTTAGTAAATACAGACTACAGGATCACTGTTAGTAGATACAGACTACAGGATCACTATTAGTAGATACAGACTACAGGATCACTGTTAGTAGATACAGACTACAGGATCACTGTTAGTATATACAGACTACAGGATCACTGTTAGTAGATACAGGATCACTGTTAGTAAATACAGACTACTGGATCACTGTTAGTAGATACAGACTACATGATCACTGTTAGTATATACAGACTACAGGATCACTGTTAGTAGATACAGGATCACTGTTAGTAAATACAGACTACAGGATCACTGTTAGTAGATACAGGATCACTGTTAGTAAATACAGACTACAGGATCACTGTTAGTAGATACAGGGTCACTGTTAGTAAATACAGACTACAGGATCACTGTTAGTAGATACAGACTACAGGATCACTGTTAATATATACAGGATCACTGTTAGTAAATACAGACTACAGGATCACTGTTAGTAGATACAGGATCACTGTTAGTAAATACAGACTACAGGATCACTGTTAGTAGATACAGACTACAGGATCACTGTTAGTAGATACAGGATCACTGTTAGTAAATACAGACTACAGGATCACTGTTAGTAGATACAGGATCACTGTTAGTAAATACAGACTACAGGATCACTGTTAGTAAATACAGACTACAGGATCACTGTTAGTAGATACAGACTACAGGATCACTGTTAGTAAATACAGACTACAGGATCACTGTTAGTAGATACAGGATCACTGTTAGTAAATAGAGACTTCAGGATCACTGTTAGTAGATACAGGATCACTGTTAGTAAATACAGACTACATGATCACTGTTAGTAGATACAGGATCACTGTTAGTAAATACAGACTATACGATCACTGTTAGTAGATACAGGATCACTGTTAGTAAATACAGACAACAGGATCACTGTTAGTAGATACAGGATCACTATTAGTAGATACAGACTACAGGATCGCTGTTAGTAGATACAGACTACATGATCACTCTTAGTAGATACAGGATCACTGTTAGTAAATACAGACTACAGGATCACTGTTAGTAAATACAGACTACAGGATCACTGTTACTAGATACAGACTACAGGATCACTGTTAGTAGATACAGACTACATGATCACTGTTAGTAGATATAGACTACAGGATCTCTGTTAGTAGAAACGGACTACAGGATCACTGTTAGTAAATACAGGATTACTGTTAGTGGATACAGACTACAGGATCACTGTTACTAGATACAGACTACAGGATCACTGTTAGTAGATACAGACTACAGGATCACTGTAAGTAAATACAGGATCACTGTTAGTAGATACAGAATACAGGATCACTGAAAATAGATACAGACTACAGGATCACTGTTAGTAAATACAGGATCACTGTTAGTAGATACAGACTACAGGATCACTGTTAGTAGATACAGACTACAGGATCACTGTTAGTAGATACAGACTACATGATCACTGTTAGTAGATACAGGATCACTGTTAGTAAATACAGAATACAGGATCACTGTTAGTAGATACAGGATAACTGTTAGTAAATACAGACTACAGGATCACTGTTAGTAGATACAGACTACAGGTTCACTGTTAGTAGATATAGGATCACTGTTAGTAAATACAGACTACAGGATCACTGTTAGTAAATACAGACTACATGATCACTGTTAGTAGATACAGGATCACTGTTAGTAAATACAGACTACAGGATCACTGTTAGTAGATACAGGATCACTGTTAGTAGATACAGACTACATGATCACTGTTAGTAGATACAGACTACAGGTTCACTGTTAGTAAATACAGACTACAGGATCACTGTTAGTAGATAGAGACTACAGGATCACTGTTAGTAGATATAGGATTTCTGTTAGTAAATACAGACTACAGGATCACTGTTATTTAATACAGACTACAGGATCACTGTTAGTAGATACAGGATCACTGTTAGTAAATACAGACTACAGGATCACTGTTATTAGATACAGACTACAGGATCACTGTTAGTAGATACAGACTACAGGATCACTGTTAGTAAATACAGACTACATGATCACTGTTAGTAGATACAGGATCACCATCAGTAGATACAGACTACAGGATCACTGTTAGTAAGCTAAACCAGACGAGCTAAACCACTTCTATGCTCGCTTCGAGGCAAGCAACACTGAAGCATGCATGAGAGCACCAGCTGTTCCGGACGACTATGTGATCACGCTCTCCGTAGCCGATGTGAGTAAGGCTTTTAAGCAGGTCAACATTCACAAGGCCGCAGGGCCAGACGGATTACCAGGACGTGTACTCCGAGCATGTGCTGACCAACTGGCAAGTGTCTTCACTGACATTTTCAACATGTCCCTGACTGAGTCTGTAATACCAACATGTTTCAAGCAGACCACCATAGTCCCCGTGCCCAAGAACTCTAAGATAACCTGCCTAAATGACTACCGACCCGTAGCACTGACGTCTGTAGCCATGAAGTGCTTTGAGAGACTGGTCATGGCTCACATCAACAGCATAATCCCAGAAACCCTAGACCCACTCCAATTTGCATACCGCCCCAACAGATCCACAGATGATGCAATCTCTATCGCACTCCACACTGCCCTTTCCCACCTGGACAAGAGGAACACCTACGTGAGAATGCTATTCATTGACTACAGCTCAGCATTCAACACCATAGTGCCCTCTAAGCTCATCACTAAGCTAAGGATCCTGGGACTAAACACCTCCCTCTGCAACTGGATCCTGGACTTCCTGACGGGCCGCCCCCAGGTGGTAAGGGTAGGTAACAACACATCTGCCACACTGATCCTCAACACGGGGGCCCCTCAGGGGTGTGTGCTCAGTCCCCTCCTGTACTCTCTGTTCACCCATGACTGCATGGCCAGGCACGACTCCAACACCATCATTAAGTTTGCCGACGACACAACAGTGGTAGGCCTGATCACCGACAACGATGAGACAGCCTATAGGGAGGAGGTCAGAGATCTGGCCGTGTGGTGCCAGGACAACAACCTCTCCCTCAACGTGACCAAGACAAAGGAGATGATTGTGGACTACAGGAAAAAAAAGAGGACTGAGCACGCCCCCATTCTCATCGACGGGGCTGTAGTGGAACAGGTTGAGAGCTTCAAGTTCCTTGGTGTCCACATCACCAACGAACTATCATGGTCCAAACACACCAAGACAGTCGTGAAGAGGGCACGACAAAGCCTATTCCCCCTCAGGAGACTAAAAAGATTTGGCATGGGTCCTCAGATCCTCAAAAAATTCTACAGCTGCACCATCGAGAGCATCCTGACTGGTTGCATCACCGCCTGGTATGGCAACTGCTTGGCCTCTGACCGCAAGGCACTACAGAGGGTAGTGCGTTGGCCCAGTACATCACTGGGGCAAAGCTCCCTGCCATCCAGGACCTCTATACCAGGCGGTGTCAGAGGAAGGCCCTCAAAATTGTCAAAGACTCCAGCCACCCTAGTCATAGACTGTTCTCTCTGCTACCGCACGGCAAGCCGTACCGGAGTGCCAAGTCTAGGTCCAAAAGACTTCTCAACAGCTTCTACCCCCAAGCCATAAGACTCCTGAACAGCTAATCATGGCTACCCGGACTATTTGCACTGCCCCCCCACCCCATCCTTTTTACGCTGCTGCTACTCTGTTAAGTATTTATGCATAGTCACTTTAACTCTACCCACATGTACATATTACCTCAACTACCTCAACTAGCCGGTGCCCCCGCACATTGACTCTGCAACGGTACCCCCCTGTATATATAGCCTCCCTACTGTCACTTTATTTTACTGTATATATAGCCTCCTTACTGTCACTTTATTTTACTTCTGCTCTTTTTTTCTCAACACTTTTTTGTTGTTGTTGTTTTATTCTTACTTTTTTTGTTTAAAATAAATGCACTGTTGGTTAAGGGCTGTAAGTAAGCATTTCACTGCAATGTCTGCACCTGTTGTATTCGGCGCATGTGACCAATAAAATTTGATTTGATTTGATTTGATTTGAAATACAGACTACAGGATCACTGTTAGTAGATACAGGTTCACTGTTAGTAAATACAGACTACAGGATCACTGTTAGTAAATACAGACTACAGGATCACTGTTAGTAGATACAGACTACAGGATCACTGTTAGTAGATACAGGTTCACTGTTAGTAAATACTGACTACAGGATCACTGTTAGTAGATACAGGATCACTGTTAGTAAATACAGACTACAGGATCACTGTTAGTAGATACAGACTACAGGATCACTGTTAGTAAATACAGACTACAGGATCACTGTTAGTAGATACAGACTACAGGATCACTGTTAGTAGATACAGACTACTGGATCACTGTTAGTAGATACAGACTACAGGATCACTGTTAGTAGATACAGGATCACTGTTAGGAAATACAGACTACAGGATCACTGTTAGTAGATACAGGATCACTGTTAGTAAATACAGACTACTGGATCACTGTTAGTAGATACAGACTACAGGATCACTGTTAGTAGATACAGGATCACTGTTAGTAAATTCAGACTACAGGATCACTGTTAGTAGATACAGGATCACTGTTAGTAAATACAGACTACAGGATCACTGTTAGTAGATACAGACTACAGGATCACTATTAGTAGATACAGACTACAGGATCACTGTTAGTAGATACAGACTACAGGATCACTGTTAGTATATACAGACTACAGGATCACTGTTAGTAGATACAGGATCACTGTTAGTAAATACAGACTACTGGATCACTGTTAGTAGATACAGACTACATGATCACTGTTAGTATATACAGACTACAGGATCACTGTTAGTAGATACAGGATCACTGTTAGTAAATACAAACTACAGGATCACTGTTAGTAGATACATGATCACTGTTAGTAAATACAGACTACAGGATCACTGTTAGTAGATACAGGGTCACTGTTAGTAAATACAGACTACAGGATCACTGTTAGTAGATACAGACTACAGGATCACTGTTAGCATATACAGACTACAGGATCACTGTTAGTAGATACAGGATCACTGTTAGTAAATACAGACTACAGGATCACTGTTAGTAGATACAGGATCACTGTTAGTAAATACAGACTACAGGATCACTGTTAGTAGATACAGACTACAGGATCACTGTTAGTAAATACAGACTACAGGATCACTGTTAGTAGATACAGACTACAGGATCACTGTTAGTAGATACCGGATCACTGTTAGTAAATACAGACTACTGGATCACTGTTAGTAGATACAGACTACAGGATCACTGTTAGTAGATACAGGATCACTGTTAGTAAATACAGACTACAGGGTCACTGTTAGTAGATACAGGATCACTGTTAGTAAATACAGACTACAGGATCACTGTTATTAGATACAGACTACAGGATCACTGTTAGTAGATACAGACTACAGGATCACTGTTAGTAAATACAGACTACATGATCACTGTTAGTAGATACAGGATCACTGTTAGTAGATACAGACTGCAGGATCACTGTTAGTAAATGCAGACTACAGGATCACCATCAGTAGATACAGACTACAGGATCACTGTTAGTAAATACAGACTACAGGATCACTGTTAGTAGATACAGGTTCACTGTTAGTAAATACAGACTACAGGATCACTGTTAGTAAATACAGACTACAGGATCACTGTTAGTAGATACAGACTACAGGATCACTGTTAGTAGATACAGGTTCACTGTTAGTAAATACAGACTACAGGATCACTGTTAGTAGATACAGGATCACTGTTAGTAAATACAGACTACAGGATCACTGTTAGTAGATACAGACTACAGGATCACTGTTAGTAAATACAGACTACAGGATCACTGTTAGTAGATACAGACTACAGGATCACTATTAGTAGATACAGACTACAGGATCACTGTTAGTAGATACAGACTACAGGATCACTGTTAGTATATACAGACTACAGGATCACTGTTAGTAGATACAGGATCACTGTTAGTAAATACAGACTACAGGATCACTGTTAGTAGATACAGGATCACTGTTAGTAAATACAGACTACAGGATCACTGTTAGTAGATACAGGGTCACTGTTAGTAAATACAGACTACAGGATCACTGTTAGTAGATACAGACTACAGGATCACTGTTAATATATACAGGATCACTGTTAGTAAATACAGACTACAGGATCACTGTTAGTAGATACAGGATCACTGTTAGTAAATACAGACTACAGGATCACTGTTAGTAGATACAGACTACAGGATCACTGTTAGTAGATACAGGATCACTGTTAGTAAATACAGACTACAGGATCACTGTTAGTAGATACAGGATCACTGTTAGTAAATACAGACTACAGGATCACTGTTAGTAAATACAGACTACAGGATCACTGTTAGTAGATACAGACTACAGGATCACTGTTAGTAAATACAGACTACAGGATCACTGTTAGTAGATACAGGATCACTGTTAGTAAATAGAGACTTCAGGATCACTGTTAGTAGATACAGGATCACTGTTAGTAAATACAGACTACATGATCACTGTTAGTAGATACAGGATCACTGTTAGTAAATACAGACTATACGATCACTAATAGTAGATACAGGATCACTGTTAGTAAATACAGACAACAGGATCACTGTTAGTAGATACAGGATCACTATTAGTAGATACAGACTACAGGATCGCTGTTAGTAGATACAGACTACATGATCACTCTTAGTAGATACAGGATCACTGTTAGTAAATACAGACTACAGGATCACTGTTAGTAAATACAGACTACAGGATCACTGTTACTAGATACAGACTACAGGATCACTGTTAGTAGATACAGACTACATGATCACTGTTAGTAGATATAGACTACAGGATCTCTGTTAGTAGAAACGGACTACAGGATCACTGTTAGTAAATACAGGATTACTGTTAGTGGATACAGACTACAGGATCACTGTTACTAGATACAGACTACAGGATCACTGTTAGTAGATACAGACTACAGGATCACTGTAAGTAAATACAGGATCACTGTTAGTAGATACAGAATTCAGGATCACTGAAAATAGATACAGACTACAGGATCACTGTTAGTAAATACAGGATCACTGTTAGTAGATACAGACTACAGGATCACTGTTAGTAGATACAGACTACAGGATCACTGTTAGTAGATACAGACTACATGATCACTGTTAGTAGATACAGGATCACTGTTAGTAAATACAGAATACAGGATCACTGTTAGTAGATACAGGATAACTGTTAGTAAATACAGACTACAGGATCACTGTTAGTAGATACAGACTACAGGTTCACTGTTAGTAGATATAGGATCACTGTTAGTAAATACAGACTACAGGATCACTGTTAGTAAATACAGACTACATGATCACTGTTAGTAGATACAGGATCACTGTTAGTAAATACAGACTACAGGATCACTGTTAGTAGATACAGGATCACTGTTAGTAGATACAGACTACATGATCACTGTTAGTAGATACAGACTACAGGTTCACTGTTAGTAAATACAGACTACAGGATCACTGTTAGTAGATAGAGACTACAGGATCACTGTTAGTAGATATAGGATTTCTGTTAGTAAATACAGACTACAGGATCACTGTTAGTAAATACAGACTACAGGATCACTGTTAGTAGATACAGGATCACTGTTAGTAAATACAGACTACAGGATCACTGTTATTAGATACAGACTACAGGATCACTGTTAGTAGATACAGACTACAGGATCACTGTTAGTAAATACAGACTACATGATCACTGTTAGTAGATACAGGATCACCATCAGTAGATACAGACTACAGGATCACTGTTAGTAAGCTAAACCAGACGAGCTAAACCACTTCTATGCTCGCTTCGAGGCAAGCAACACTGAAGCATGCATGAGAGCACCAGCTGTTCCGGACGACTATGTGATCACGCTCTCCGTAGCCGATGTGAGTAAGACTTTTAAGCAGGTCAACATTCACAAGGCCGCAGGGCCAGACGGATTACCAGGACGTGTACTCCGAGCATGTGCTGACCAACTGGCAAGTGTCTTCACTGACATTTTCAACATGTCCCTGACTGAGTCTGTAATACCAACATGTTTCAAGCAGACCACCATAGTCCCCGTGCCCAAGAACTCTAAGATAACCTGCCTAAATGACTACCGACCCGTAGCACTGACGTCTGTAGCCATGAAGTGCTTTGAGAGACTGGTCATGGCTCACATCAACAGCATAATCCCAGAAACCCTAGACCCACTCCAATTTGCATACCGCCCCAACAGATCCACAGATGATGCAATCTCTATCGCACTCCACACTGCCCTTTCCCACCTGGACAAGAGGAACACCTACGTGAGAATGCTATTCATTGACTACAGCTCAGCATTCAACACCATAGTGCCCTCTAAGCTCATCACTAAGCTAAGGATCCTGGGACTAAACACCTCCCTCTGCAACTGGATCCTGGACTTCCTGACGGGCCGCCCCCAGGTGGTAAGGGTAGGTAACAACACATCTGCCACACTGATCCTCAACACGGGGGCCCCTCAGGGGTGTGTGCTCAGTCCCCTCCTGTACTCTCTGTTCACCCATGACTGCATGGCCAGGCACGACTCCAACACCATCATTAAGTTTGCCGACGACACAACAGTGGTAGGCCTGATCACCGACAACGATGAGACAGCCTATAGGGAGGAGGTCAGAGATCTGGCCGTGTGGTGCCAGGACAACAACCTCTCCCTCAACGTGACCAAGACAAAGGAGATGATTGTGGACTACAGGAAAAAAAAGAGGACTGAGCACGCCCCCATTCTCATCGACGGGGCTGTAGTGGAACAGGTTGAGAGCTTCAAGTTCCTTGGTGTCCACATCACCAACGAACTATCATGGTCCAAACACACCAAGACAGTCGTGAAGAGGGCACGACAAAGCCTATTCCCCCTCAGGAGACTAAAAAGATTTGGCATGGGTCCTCAGATCCTCAAAAAATTCTACAGCTGCACCATCGAGAGCATCCTGACTGGTTGCATCACCGCCTGGTATGGCAACTGCTTGGCCTCTGACCGCAAGGCACTACAGAGGGTAGTGCGTTGGCCCAGTACATCACTGGGGCAAAGCTCCCTGCCATCCAGGACCTCTATACCAGGCGGTGTCAGAGGAAGGCCCTCAAAATTGTCAAAGACTCCAGCCACCCTAGTCATAGACTGTTCTCTCTGCTACCGCACGGCAAGCCGTACCGGAGTGCCAAGTCTAGGTCCAAAAGACTTCTCAACAGCTTCTACCCCCAAGCCATAAGACTCCTGAACAGCTAATCATGGCTACCCGGACTATTTGCACTGCCCCCCCACCCCATCCTTTTTACGCTGCTGCTACTCTGTTAAGTATTTATGCATAGTCACTTTAACTCTACCCACATGTACATATTACCTCAACTACCTCAACTAGCCGGTGCCCCCGCACATTGACTCTGCAACGGTACCCCCCTGTATATATAGCCTCCCTACTGTCACTTTATTTTACTGTATATATAGCCTCCTTACTGTCACTTTATTTTACTTCTGCTCTTTTTTTCTCAACACTTTTTTGTTGTTGTTGTTTTATTCTTACTTTTTTTGTTTAAAATAAATGCACTGTTGGTTAAGGGCTGTAAGTAAGCATTTCACTGCAATGTCTGCACCTGTTGTATTCGGCGCATGTGACCAATAAAATTTGATTTGATTTGATTTGATTTGAAATACAGACTACAGGATCACTGTTAGTAGATACAGGTTCAATGTTAGTAAATACAGACTACAGGATCACTGTTAGTAAATACAGACTACAGGATCACTGTTAGTAGATACAGACTACAGGATCACTGTTAGTAGATACAGGTTCACTGTTAGTAAATACTGACTACAGGATCACTGTTAGTAGATACAGGATCACTGTTAGTAAATACAGACTACAGGATCACTGTTAGTAGATACAGACTACAGGATCACTGTTAGTAAATACAGACTACAGGATCACTGTTAGTAGATACAGACTACAGGATCACTGTTAGTAGATACAGACTACTGGATCACTTAGTAGATACAGACTACAGGATCACTGTTAGTAGATACAGGATCACTGTTAGGAAATACAGACTACAGGATCACTGTTAGTAGATACAGGATCACTGTTAGTAAATACAGACTACTGGATCACTGTTAGTAGATACAGACTACAGGATCACTGTTAGTAGATACAGGATCACTGTTAGTAAATTCAGACTACAGGATCACTGTTAGTAGATACAGGATCACTGTTAGTAAATACAGACTACAGGATCACTGTTAGTAGATACAGACTACAGGATCACTATTAGTAGATACAGACTACAGGATCACTGTTAGTAGATACAGACTACAGGATCACTGTTAGTATATACAGACTACAGGATCACTGTTAGTAGATACAGGATCACTGTTAGTAAATACAGACTACTGGATCACTGTTAGTAGATACAGACTACATGATCACTGTTAGTATATACAGACTACAGGATCACTGTTAGTAGATACAGGATCACTGTTAGTAAATACAGACTACAGGATCACTGTTAGTAGATACAGGATCACTGTTAGTAAATACAGACTACAGGATCACTGTTAGTAGATACAGGGTCACTGTTAGTAAATACAGACTACAGGATCACTGTTAGTAGATACAGACTACAGGATCACTGTTAGCATATACAGACTACAGGATCACTGTTAGTAGATACAGGATCACTGTTAGTAAATACAGACTACAGGATCACTGTTAGTAGATACAGGATCACTGTTAGTAAATACAGACTACAGGATCACTGTTAGTAGATACAGACTACAGGATCACTGTTAGTAAATACAGACTACAGGATCACTGTTAGTAGATACAGACTACAGGATCACTGTTAGTAGATACCGGATCACTGTTAGTAAATACAGACTACTGGATCACTGTTAGTAGATACAGACTACAGGATCACTGTTAGTAGATACAGGATCACTGTTAGTAAATACAGACTACAGGGTCACTGTTAGTAGATACAGGATCACTGTTAGTAAATACAGACTACAGGATCACTGTTATTAGATACAGACTACAGGATCACTGTTAGTAGATACAGACTACAGGATCACTGTTAGTAAATACAGACTACATGATCACTGTTAGTAGATACAGGATCACTGTTAGTAGATACAGACTGCAGGATCACTGTTAGTAAATGCAGACTACAGGATCACCATCAGTAGATACAGACTACAGGATCACTGTTAGTAAATACAGACTACAGGATCACTGTTAGTAGATACAGGTTCACTGTTAGTAAATACAGACTACAGGATCACTGTTAGTAAATACAGACTACAGGATCACTGTTAGTAGATACAGACTACAGGATCACTGTTAGTAGATACAGGTTCACTGTTAGTAAATACAGACTACAGGATCACTGTTAGTAGATACAGGATCACTGTTAGTAAATACAGACTACAGGATCACTGTTAGTAGATACAGACTACAGGATCACTGTTAGTAAATACAGACTACAGGATCACTGTTAGTAGATACAGACTACAGGATCACTATTAGTAGATACAGACTACAGGATCACTGTTAGTAGATACAGACTACAGGATCACTGTTAGTATATACAGACTACAGGATCACTGTTAGTAGATACAGGATCACTGTTAGTAAATACAGACTACTGGATCACTGTTAGTAGATACAGACTACATGATCACTGTTAGTATATACAGACTACAGGATCACTGTTAGTAGATACAGGATCACTGTTAGTAAATACAGACTACAGGATCACTGTTAGTAGATACAGGATCACTGTTAGTAAATACAGACTACAGGATCACTGTTAGTAGATACAGGGTCACTGTTAGTAAATACAGACTACAGGATCACTGTTAGTAGATACAGACTAAAGGATCACTGTTAGCATATACAGACTACAGGATCACTGTTAGTAGATACAGGATCACTGTTATTAAATACAGACTACAGGATCACTGTTAGTAGATACAGGATCACTGTTAGTAAATACAGACTACAGGATCACTGTTACTAGATACAGACTACAGGATCACTGTTAGTAAATACAGACTACAGGATCACTGTTAGTAGATACAGACTACAGGATCACTGTTAGTAGATACGGGATCACTGTTAGTAAATACAGACTACTGGATCACTGTTAGTAGATACAGACTACAGGATCACTGTTAGTAGATACAGGATCACTGTTAGTAAATTCAGACTACAGGATCACTGTTAGTAGATACAGGATCACTGTTAGTAAATACAGACTACAGGATCACTGTTAGTAGATACAGACTACAGGATCACTATTAGTAGATACAGACTACAGGATCACTGTTAGTAGATACAGACTACAGGATCACTGTTAGTATATACAGACTACAGGATCACTGTTAGTAGATACAGGATCACTGTTAGTAAATACAGACTACTGGATCACTGTTAGTAGATACAGACTACATGATCACTGTTAGTATATACAGACTACAGGATCACTGTTAGTAGATACAGGATCACTGTTAGTAAATACAGACTACAGGATCACTGTTAGTAGATACAGGATCACTGTTAGTAAATACAGACTACAGGATCACTGTTAGTAGATACAGGGTCACTGTTAGTAAATACAGACTACAGGATCACTGTTAGTAGATACAGACTACAGGATCACTGTTAGCATATACAGACTACAGGATCACTGTTAGTAGATAGGTCCTCTGTAGCTCAGCTGGTAGAGCACGGCGCTTGTAACGCCAAGGTAGTGGGTTCGATCCCCGGGACCACCCATACACAAAAAAAAAAAAAAAATGTATGCACGCATGACTGTAAGTCGCTTTGGATAAAAGCGTCTGCTAAATGGCATATTATTATTATTATTATTATAGATACAGGATCACTGTTAGTAAATACAGACTACAGGATCACTGTTAGTAGATACAGGATCACTGTTAGTAAATACAGACTACAGGATCACTGTTAGTAAATACAGACTACAGGATCACTGTTAGTAGATACAGACTACAGGATCACTGTTAGTAGATACCGGATAACTGTTAGTAAATACAGACTACTGGATCACTGTTAGTAGATACAGACTACAGGATCACTGTTAGTAGATACAGGATCACTGTTAGTAAATACAGACTACAGGATCACTGTTATTAGATACAGACTACAGGATCACTGTTAGTAGATACAGACTACAGGATCACTGTTAGTAAATACAGACTACATGATCACTGTTAGTAGATACAGGATCACTGTTAGTAGATACAGACTGCAGGATCACTGTTAGTAAATGCAGACTACAGGATCACCATCAGTAGATACAGACTACAGGATCACTGTTAGTAAATACAGACTACAGGATCACTGTTAGTAGATACAGGTTCACTGTTAGTAAATACAGACTACAGGATCACTGTTAGTAAATACAGACTACAGGATCACTGTTAGTAGATACAGACTACAGGATCACTGTTAGTAGATACAGGTTCACTGTTAGTAAATACAGACTACAGGATCACTGTTAGTAGATACAGGATCACTGTTAGTAAATACAGACTACAGGATCACTGTTAGTAGATACAGGATCACTGTTAGTAAATACAGACTACAGGATCACTGTTAGTAGATACAGGGTCACTGTTAGTAAATACAGACTACAGGATCACTGTTAGTAGATACAGACTACAGGATCACTGTTAGCATATACAGACTACAGGATCACTGTTAGTAGATACAGGATCACTGTTAGTAAATACAGACTACAGGATCACTGTTAGTAGATACAGGATCACTGTTAGTAAATACAGACTACAGGATCACTGTTAGTAGATACAGACTACAGGATCACTGTTAGTAAATACAGACTACAGGATCACTGTTAGTAGATACAGACTACAGGATCACTGTTAGTAGATACCGGATCACTGTTAGTAAATACAGACTACTGGATCACTGTTAGTAGATACAGACTACAGGATCACTGTTAGTAGATACAGGATCACTGTTAGTAAATACAGACTACAGGGTCACTGTTAGTAGATACAGGATCACTGTTAGTAAATACAGACTACAGGATCACTGTTATTAGATACAGACTACAGGATCACTGTTAGTAGATACAGACTACAGGATCACTGTTAGTAAATACAGACTACATGATCACTGTTAGTAGATACAGGATCACTGTTAGTAGATACAGACTGCAGGATCACTGTTAGTAAATGCAGACTACAGGATCACCATCAGTAGATACAGACTACAGGATCACTGTTAGTAAATACAGACTACAGGATCACTGTTAGTAGATACAGGTTCACTGTTAGTAAATACAGACTACAGGATCACTGTTAGTAAATACAGACTACAGGATCACTGTTAGTAGATACAGACTACAGGATCACTGTTAGTAGATACAGGTTCACTGTTAGTAAATACAGACTACAGGATCACTGTTAGTAGATACAGGATCACTGTTAGTAAATACAGACTACAGGATCACTGTTAGTAGATACAGACTACAGGATCACTGTTAGTAAATACAGACTACAGGATCACTGTTAGTAGATACAGACTACAGGATCACTATTAGTAGATACAGACTACAGGATCACTGTTAGTAGATACAGACTACAGGATCACTGTTAGTATATACAGACTACAGGATCACTGTTAGTAGATACAGGATCACTGTTAGTAAATACAGACTACTGGATCACTGTTAGTAGATACAGACTACATGATCACTGTTAGTATATACAGACTACAGGATCACTGTTAGTAGATACAGGATCACTGTTAGTAAATACAGACTACAGGATCACTGTTAGTAGATACAGGATCACTGTTAGTAAATACAGACTACAGGATCACTGTTAGTAGATACAGGGTCACTGTTAGTAAATACAGACTACAGGATCACTGTTAGTAGATACAGACTAAAGGATCACTGTTAGCATATACAGACTACAGGATCACTGTTAGTAGATACAGGATCACTGTTATTAAATACAGACTACAGGATCACTGTTAGTAGATACAGGATCACTGTTAGTAAATACAGACTACAGGATCACTGTTACTAGATACAGACTACAGGATCACTGTTAGTAAATACAGACTACAGGATCACTGTTAGTAGATACAGACTACAGGATCACTGTTAGTAGATACGGGATCACTGTTAGTAAATACAGACTACTGGATCACTGTTAGTAGATACAGACTACAGGATCACTGTTAGTAGATACAGGATCACTGTTAGTAAATTCAGACTACAGGATCACTGTTAGTAGATACAGGATCACTGTTAGTAAATACAGACTACAGGATCACTGTTAGTAGATACAGACTACAGGATCACTATTAGTAGATACAGACTACAGGATCACTGTTAGTAGATACAGACTACAGGATCACTGTTAGTATATACAGACTACAGGATCACTGTTAGTAGATACAGGATCACTGTTAGTAAATACAGACTACTGGATCACTGTTAGTAGATACAGACTACATGATCACTGTTAGTATATACAGACTACAGGATCACTGTTAGTAGATACAGGATCACTGTTAGTAAATACAGACTACAGGATCACTGTTAGTAGATACAGGATCACTGTTAGTAAATACAGACTACAGGATCACTGTTAGTAGATACAGGGTCACTGTTAGTAAATACAGACTACAGGATCACTGTTAGTAGATACAGACTACAGGATCACTGTTAGCATATACAGACTACAGGATCACTGTTAGTAGATACAGGATCACTGTTAGTAAATACAGACTACAGGATCACTGTTAGTAGATACAGGATCACTGTTAGTAAATACAGACTACAGGATCACTGTTAGTAAATACAGACTACAGGATCACTGTTAGTAGATACAGACTACAGGATCACTGTTAGTAGATACCGGATAACTGTTAGTAAATACAGACTACTGGATCACTGTTAGTAGATACAGACTACAGGATCACTGTTAGTAGATACAGGATCACTGTTAGTAAATACAGACTACAGGATCACTGTTATTAGATACAGACTACAGGATCACTGTTAGTAGATACAGACTACAGGATCACTGTTAGTAAATACAGACTACATGATCACTGTTAGTAGATACAGGATCACTGTTAGTAGATACAGACTGCAGGATCACTGTTAGTAAATGCAGACTACAGGATCACCATCAGTAGATACAGACTACAGGATCACTGTTAGTAAATACAGACTACAGGATCACTGTTAGTAGATACAGGTTCACTGTTAGTAAATACAGACTACAGGATCACTGTTAGTAAATACAGACTACAGGATCACTGTTAGTAGATACAGACTACAGGATCACTGTTAGTAGATACAGGTTCACTGTTAGTAAATACAGACTACAGGATCACTGTTAGTAGATACAGGATCACTGTTAGTAAATACAGACTACAGGATCACTGTTAGTAGATACAGACTACAGGATCACTGTTAGTAGATACAGACTAAAGGATCACTGTTAGCATATACAGACTACAGGATCACTGTTAGTAGATACAGGATCACTGTTATTAAATACAGACTACAGGATCACTGTTAGTAGATACAGGATCACTGTTAGTAAATACAGACTACAGGATCACTGTTACTAGATACAGACTACAGGATCACTGTTAGTAGATACAGGATCACTGTTAGTAAATACAGACTACAGGGTCACTGTTAGTAGATAAAGGATCACTGTTAGTAAATACAGACTAAAGGATCACTGTTATTAGATACAGAATACAGGATCACTGTTAGTAGATACAGACTACATGATCACTGTTAGTAAATACAGACTACATGATCACTGTTAGTAGATACAGGATCACTGTTAGTAGATACAGACTGCAGGATCACTGTTAGTAAATGCATACTACAGGATCACCATCAGTAGATACAGACTACAGGATCACTGTTAGTAAATACAGACTACAGGATCACTGTTAGTAGATACAGGTTCACTGTTAGTAAATACAGACTACAGGATCACTGTTAGTAAATACAGACTACAGGATCACTGTTAGTAGATACAGACTACAGGATCACTGTTAGTAAATACAGACTACAGGATCACTGTTAGTAGATACAGACTACAGGATCACTGTTAGTAAATACAGACTACAGGATCACTGTTAGTAGATACAGACTACAGGATCACTGTTAGTACATACAGACTACTGGATCACTGTTAGTAGATACAGACTACAAGATCACTGTTAGTAGATACAGGATCACTGTTAGGAAATACAGACTACAGGATCACTGTTAGTAGATACAGGATCACTGTTAGTAAATACAGACTACTGGATCACTGTTAGTAGATACAGACTACAGGATCACTGTTAGTAGATACAGGATCACTGTTAGTAAATACAGACTACAGGATCACTGTTAGTAGATACAGGATCACTGTTAGTAAATACAGACTACAGGATCACTGTTAGTAGATACAGACTACAGGATCACTGTTAGTAGATACAGACTACAGGATCAGTGTTAGTAGATACAGACTACAGGATCACTGTTAGTATATACTGACTACAGGATCACTGTTAGTATATACAGGATCACTGTTAGTAAATACAGACTACTGGATCACTGTTAGTAGATACAGACTACATGATCACTGTTAGTATATACAGACTACAGGATCACTGTTAGTAGATGCAGGATCACTGTTAGTAAATACAGACTACAGGATCACTGTTAGTAGATACAGGATCACTGTTAGTAAATACAGACTACAGGATCACTGTTAGTAGATACAGGATCACTGTTAGTAAATACAGACTACAGGATCACTGTTAGTATATACAGACTACATGATCACTATTAGTAGATACAGGATCACTGTTAGTAAATATAGACTACAGGATCACTGTTAGTAGATACAGGATCACTGTTAGTAAATACAGACTACAGGATCACTGTTAGTAGATACAGACTACAGGATCACTGTTAGTAGATACAGACTACAGGATCACTGTTAGTAGATACAGACTACAGGATCACTGTTAGTAGATACAGACTACAGGATCACTGTTAGTAAATACAGACTACAGGATCACTGTTAGTAGATACAGACTACAGGATCACTGTTAGTAGATACATGATCACTGTTAGTAAATACAGACTACAGGATCACTGTTAGTAGATACAGGATCACTATTAGTAAATACAGACTACAGGATCACTGTTAGTAGATATAGACTACAGGATCACTGTTAGTAGATACATGATCACTGTTAGTAAATACAGACTACAGGGTCACTGTTAGGAAATACAGGATCACTGTTAGTAGATACATACTACAGGATCACTGTTAGTAAATACAGACTACAGGATCACTATTAGTAGATACAGGATCACTGTTAGTAAATATAGACTACAGGATCACTGTTAGTAGATACAGGATCACTGTTAGTAAATACAGACTACAGGATCACTGTTAGTAGATACAGACTACAGGATCACTGTTAGTAGATACAGACTACAGGATCACTGTTAGTAGATACAGACTACAGGATCACTGTTAGTAGATACAGACTACAGGATCACTGTTAGTAAATACAGACTACAGGATCACTGTTAGTAGATACAGACTACAGGATCACTGTTAGTAGATACATGATCACTGTTAGTAAATACAGACTACAGGATCACTGTTAGTAGATACAGGATCACTATTAGTAAATACAGACTACAGGATCACTGTTAGTAGATATAGACTACAGGATCACTGTTAGTAGATACAGGATCACTGTTAGTAAATACAGACTACAGGGTCACTGTTAGGAAATACAGGATCACTGTTAGTAGATACAGACTACAGGATCACTGTTAGTAAATACAGACTACAGGATCACTGTTAGTAGATACAGACTACATGATCACTGTTAGTAGATACAGACTACAGGATCACTGTTAGTAGATACAGGATCACTGTTAGTAAATACAGACTACAGGATCCCTGTTAGTAGATACAGGATCACTGTTAGTAAATACAGACTACAGGATCACTGTTAGTAGATACAGACTACAGGATCACTGTTAGTAGATCAAGGATCACTGTTAGTAAATACAGACTATAGGATCACTGTTAGTAGATACAGGATCACTGTTAGTAAATACAGACTACAGGATCACTGTTAGTAGATACAGACTACAGGATCACTGTTAGTAAATACAGACTACAGGATCACTGTTAGTAGATACAGGATCACTGTTAGTAGATACAGACTACAGGATCACTGTTAGTAAATGCAGAATACAGGATCACTGTCAGTAGATACAGACTACAGGATCACTGTTAGTAAATACAGTCTACAGGATCACTGTTAGTAGATACAGGTTCACTGTTAGTAAATACAGACTACAGGATCACTGTTAGTAAATACAGACTACAGGATCACTGTTAGTAAATACAGACTACAGGATCACTGTTAGTAGATACAGGATCACTGTTAGTAAATACAGACTTCAGGATCACTGTTAGTAGATACAGGATCACTGTTAGTAAATACAGACTACAGGATCACTGTTAGTAGATACAGGATCACTGTTAGTAGATACAGACTGCAGGATCACTGTTAGTAAATGCATACTACAGGATCACCATCAGTAGATACAGACTACAGGATCACTGTTAGTAAATACAGACTACAGGATCACTGTTAGTAGATACAGGTTCACTGTTAGTAAATACAGACTACAGGATCACTGTTAGTAAATACAGACTACAGGATCACTGTTAGTAGATACAGACTACAGGATCACTGTTAGTAAATACAGACTACAGGATCACTGTTAGTAGATACAGACTACAGGATCACTGTTAGTAAATACAGACTACAGGATCACTGTTAGTAGATACAGACTACAGGATCACTGTTAGTACATACAGACTACTGGATCACTGTTAGTAGATACAGACTACAAGATCACTGTTAGTAGATACAGGATCACTGTTAGGAAATACAGACTACAGGATCACTGTTAGTAGATACAGGATCACTGTTAGTAAATACAGACTACTGGATCACTGTTAGTAGATACAGACTACAGGATCACTGTTAGTAGATACAGGATCACTGTTAGTAAATACAGACTACAGGATCACTGTTAGTAGATACAGGATCACTGTTAGTAAATACAGACTACAGGATCACTGTTAGTAGATACAGACTACAGGATCACTGTTAGTAGATACAGACTACAGGATCACTGTTAGTAGATACAGACTACAGGATCACTGTTAGTATATACTGACTACAGGATCACTGTTAGTAGATACAGGATCACTGTTAGTAAATACAGACTACTGGATCACTGTTAGTAGATACAGACTACATGATCACTGTTAGTATATACAGACTACAGGATCACTGTTAGTAGATGCAGGATCACTGTTAGTAAATACAGACTACAGGATCACTGTTAGTAGATACAGGATCACTGTTAGTAAATACAGACTACAGGATCACTGTTAGTAGATACAGAATCACTGTTAGTAAATACAGACTACAGGATCACTGTTAGTAGATACAGACTACAGGATCACTGTTAGTATATACAGACTACAGGATCACTATTAGTAGATACAGGATCACTGTTAGTAAATATAGACTACAGGATCACTGTTAGTAGATACAGGATCACTGTTAGTAAATACAGACTACAGGATCACTGTTAGTAGATACAGACTACAGGATCACTGTTAGTAGATACAGACTACAGGATAACTGTTAGTAGATACAGACTACAGGATCACTGTTAGTAGATACAGACTACAGGATCACTGTTAGTAAATACAGACTACAGGATCACTGTTAGTAGATACAGACTACAGGATCACTGTTAGTAGATACAGGATCACTGTTAGTAAATACAGACTACAGGATCACTGTTAGTAGATACAGGATCACTATTAGTAAATACAGACTACAGGATCACTGTTAGTAGATATAGACTACAGGATCACTGTTAGTAGATACAGGATCACTGTTAGTAAATACAGACTACAGGGTCACTGTTAGGAAATACAGGATCACTGTTAGTAGATACAGACTACAGGATCACTGTTAGTAAATACAGACTACAGGATCACTGTTAGTAGATACAGACTACATGATCACTGTTAGTAGATACAGACTACAGGATCACTGTTAGTAGATACAGGATCACTGTTAGTAAATACAGACTACAGGATCCCTGTTAGTAGATACAGGATCACTGTTAGTAAATACAGACTACAGGATCACTGTTAGTAGATACAGACTACAGGATCACTGTTAGTAGATCAAGGATCACTGTTAGTAAATACAGACTGTAGGATCACTGTTAGTAGATACAGGATCACTGTTAGTAAATACAGACTACAGGATCACTGTTAGTAGATACAGACTACAGGATCACTGTTAGTAGATACAGACTACAGGATCACTGTTAGTAAATACAGACTACAGGATCACTGTTAGTAGATACAGGATCACTGTTAGTAGATACAGACTACAGGATCACTGTTAGTAAATGCAGAATACAGGATCACTGTCAGTAGATACAGACTACAGGATCACTGTTAGTAAATACAGTCTACAGGATCACTGTTAGTAGATACAGGTTCACTGTTAGTAAATACAGACTACAGGATCACTGTTAGTAAATACAGACTACAGGATCACTGTTAGTAAATACAGACTACAGGATCACTGTTAGTAGATACAGGATCACTGTTAGTAAATACAGACTTCAGGATCACTGTTAGTAGATACAGGATCACTGTTAGTAAATACAGACTACAGGATCACTGTTAGTAGATACAGGATCACTGTTAGTAAATACAGACTACACGATCACTGTTAGTAGATACAGGATCACTGTTAGTAAATACAGACAACAGGATCACTGTTAGTAGATACAGGATCACTATTAGTAGATACAGACTACAGGATCGCTGTTAGTAGATACAGACTACAGGATCACTCTTAGTAGATACAGGATCACTGTTAGTAAATACAGACTACAGGATCACTGTTAGTAGATACAGTATCACTGTTAGTAAATACAGACTACAAGATCACTGTTACTAGATACAGGATCACTGTTAGTAGATACAGACTACTGGATCACTGTTAGTAGATATAGACTACAGGATCTCTGTTAGTAGATACAGACTACAGGATCACTGTAAGTAAATACAGGATCACTGTTAGTAGATACAGACTACAGGATCACTGTTAATAGATACAGACTACAGGATCACTGTTAGTAAATACAGGATCACTGTTAGTAGATACAGACTACAGGATAACTGTTAGTAGATACAGACTACAGGATCACTGTTAGTAGATACAGACTACAGGATCACTGTTAGTAGATACAGACTACAGGATCACTGTTAGTAGATACAGACTACAGGATCACTGTTAGTAGATACAGACTACATGATCACTGTTAGTAGATACAGGATAACTGTTAGTAGATAGAGACTACAGGATCACTGTTAGTAGATATAGGATCTCTGTTAGTAAATACAGACTACAGGATCACTGTTAGTAAATACAGACTACAGGATCACTGTTAGTAGATACAGGATCACTGTTAGTAAATACAGACTACAGGATCACTGTTATTAGATACAGACTACAGGATCACTGTTAGTAGATACAGACTACAGGTTCACTGTTAGTAAATACAGACTACAGGATCACTGTTAGTAGATACAGACTACAGGATCACTGTTAGGAGATACAGGATCACTGTTAGTAGATACAGGTTCACTGTTAGTAAATACAGACTACAGGATCACTGTTAGTAAATACAGACTACAGGATCACTGTTAGTAGATACAGACTACAGGATCACTGTTAGTAGATACAGACTACTGGATCACTGTTAGTAGATACAGACTACAGGATCACTGTGAGTAGATACAGGATCACTGTTAGGAAATACAGACTACAGGATCACTGTTAGTAGATACAGGATCACTGTTAGTAAATACAGACTACTGGATCACTGTTAGTAAATACAGACTACAGGATCACTGTTAGTAGATACAGGATCACTGTTAGTAAATACAGACTACAGGATCACTGTTAGTAGATACAGGATCACTGTTAGTAAATACAGACTACAGGATCACTGTTAGTAGAAACAGACTACAGGATCACTGTTAGTAGATACAGACTACAGGATCACTGTTAGTAGATACAGACTACAGGATCACTGTTAGTATATACAGACTACAGGATAACTGTTAGTAGATACAGGATCACTGTTAGTAAATACAGACTACTGGATCACTGTTAGTAGATACAGACTACAGGATCACTGTTAGTAGATACAGGATCACTGTTAGTAAATACAGACTACAGGATCACTGTTAGTAGATACAGGATCACTGTTAGTAAATACAGACTACAGGATCACTGTTAGTAGATACAGACTACAGGATCACTGTTAGTAGATACAGACTACAGGATCACTGTTAGTAAATACAGACTACAGGATCACTGTTAGTAGATACAGACTACAGGATCACTGTTAGTAGATACAGGATCACTGTTAGTAAATACAGACTACTGGATCACTATTAGTAGATACAGACTACAGGATCACTGTTAGTAGATACAGGATCACTATTAGTAAATACAGACTACAGGATCACTGTTAGTAGATATAGACTACATGATCACTGTTAGTAGATACAGGATCACTGTTAGTAAATACAGACTACAGGATCACTGTTAGTAGATACAGACTACAGGATCACTGTTAGTAGATACAGACTACAGGATCACTGTTAGTAAATACAGACTACAGGATCACTGTTAGTAGATACAGGATCACTGTTAGTAAATACAGACTACAGGATCACTGTTAGTAGATACAGACTACAGGATCACTGTTAGTAGATCAAGGATCACTGTTAGTAAATACAGACTATAGGATCACTGTTAGTAGATACAGGATCACTGTTAGTAAATACAGACTACAGGATCACTGTTAGTAGATACAGACTACAGGATCACTGTTAGTAGATACAGACTACAGGATCACTGTTAGTAAATACAGACTACAGGATCACTGTTAGTAGATACAGGATCACTGTTAGTAGATACAGACTACAGGATCACTGTTAGTAAATGCAGAATACAGGATCACTGTCAGTAGATACAGACTACAGGATCACTGTTAGTAAATACAGTCTACAGGATCACTGTTAGTAGATACAGGTTCACTGTTAGTAAATACAGACTACAGGATCACTGTTAGTAAATACAGACTACAGGATCACTGTTAGTAAATACAGACTACAGGATCACTGTTAGTAGATACAGGATCACTGTTAGTAAATACAGACTTCAGGATCACTGTTAGTAGATACAGGATCACTGTTAGTAAATACAGACTACAGGATCACTGTTAGTAGATACAGGATCACTGTTAGTAAATACAGACTACACGATCACTGTTAGTAGATACAGGATCACTGTTAGTAAATACAGACAACAGGATCACTGTTAGTAGATACAGGATCACTATTAGTAGATACAGACTACAGGATCGCTGTTAGTAGATACAGACTACAGGATCACTCTTAGTAGATACAGGATCACTGTTAGTAAATACAGACTACAGGATCACTGTTAGTAGATACAGTATCACTGTTAGTAAATACAGACTACAGGATCACTGTTACTAGATACAGGATCACTGTTAGTAGATACAGACTACAGGATCACTGTTAGTAGATATAGACTACAGGATCTCTGTTAGTAGATACAGACTACAGGATCACTGTAAGTAAATACAGGATCACTGTTAGTAGATACAGACTACAGGATCACTGTTAATAGATACATACTACAGGATCACTGTTAGTAAATACAGGATCACTGTTAGTAGATACAGACTACAGGATAACTGTTAGTAGATACAGACTACAGGATCACTGTTAGTAGATACAGACTACAGGATCACTGTTAGTAGATACAGACTACAGGATCACTGTTAGTAGATACAGACTACAGGATCACTGTTAGTAGATACAGACTACATGATCACTGTTAGTAGATACAGGATAACTGTTAGTAGATAGAGACTACAGGATCACTGTTAGTAGATATAGGATCTCTGTTAGTAAATACAGACTACAGGATCACTGTTAGTAAATACAGACTACAGGATCACTGTTAGTAAATACAGACTACAGGATCACTGTTATTAGATACAGACTACAGGATCACTGTTAGTAGATACAGACTACAGGTTCACTGTTAGTAAATACAGACTACAGGATCACTGTTAGTAGATACAGACTACAGGATCACTGTTAGGAGATACAGGATCACTGTTAGTAGATACATGTTCACTGTTAGTAAATACAGACTACAGGATCACTGTTAGTAAATACAGACTACAGGATCACTGTTAGTAGATACAGACTACAGGATCACTGTTAGTAGATACAGACTACTGGATCACTGTTAGTAGATACAGACTACAGGATCACTGTGAGTAGATACAGGATCACTGTTAGGAAATACAGACTACAGGATCACTGTTAGTAGATACAGGATCACTGTTAGTAAATACAGACTACTGGATCACTGTTAGTAAATACAGACTACAGGATCACTGTTAGTAGATACAGGATCACTGTTAGTAAATACAGACTACAGGATCACTGTTAGTAGATACAGGATCACTGTTAGTAAATACAGACTACAGGATCACTGTTAGTAGATACAGACTACAGGATCACTGTTAGTAGATACAGGATCACTGTTAGTAAATACAGACTACAGGATCACTGTTAGTAGATACAGGATCACTGTTAGTAGATACAGACTACATGATCACTGTTAGTAGATACAGACTACAGGTTCACTGTTAGTAAATACAGACTACAGGATCACTGTTAGTAGATAGAGACTACAGGATCACTGTTAGTAGATATAGGATTTCTGTTAGTAAATACAGACTACAGGATCACTGTTAGTAAATACAGACTACAGGATCACTGTTAGTAGATACAGGATCACTGTTAGTAAATACAGACTACAGGATCACTGTTATTAGATACAGACTACAGGATCACTGTTAGTAGATACAGACTACAGGATCACTGTTAGTAAATACAGACTACATGATCACTGTTAGTAGATACAGGATCACCATCAGTAGATACAGACTACAGGATCACTGTTAGTAAGCTAAACCAGACGAGCTAAACCACTTCTATGCTCGCTTCGAGGCAAGCAACACTGAAGCATGCATGAGAGCACCAGCTGTTCCGGACGACTATGTGATCACGCTCTCCGTAGCCGATGTGAGTAAGACTTTTAAGCAGGTCAACATTCACAAGGCCGCAGGGCCAGACGGATTACCAGGACGTGTACTCCGAGCATGTGCTGACCAACTGGCAAGTGTCTTCACTGACATTTTCAACATGTCCCTGACTGAGTCTGTAATACCAACATGTTTCAAGCAGACCACCATAGTCCCCGTGCCCAAGAACTCTAAGATAACCTGCCTAAATGACTACCGACCCGTAGCACTGACGTCTGTAGCCATGAAGTGCTTTGAGAGACTGGTCATGGCTCACATCAACAGCATAATCCCAGAAACCCTAGACCCACTCCAATTTGCATACCGCCCCAACAGATCCACAGATGATGCAATCTCTATCGCACTCCACACTGCCCTTTCCCACCTGGACAAGAGGAACACCTACGTGAGAATGCTATTCATTGACTACAGCTCAGCATTCAACACCATAGTGCCCTCTAAGCTCATCACTAAGCTAAGGATCCTGGGACTAAACACCTCCCTCTGCAACTGGATCCTGGACTTCCTGACGGGCCGCCCCCAGGTGGTAAGGGTAGGTAACAACACATCTGCCACACTGATCCTCAACACGGGGGCCCCTCAGGGGTGTGTGCTCAGTCCCCTCCTGTACTCTCTGTTCACCCATGACTGCATGGCCAGGCACGACTCCAACACCATCATTAAGTTTGCCGACGACACAACAGTGGTAGGCCTGATCACCGACAACGATGAGACAGCCTATAGGGAGGAGGTCAGAGATCTGGCCGTGTGGTGCCAGGACAACAACCTCTCCCTCAACGTGACCAAGACAAAGGAGATGATTGTGGACTACAGGAAAAAAAAGAGGACTGAGCACGCCCCCATTCTCATCGACGGGGCTGTAGTGGAACAGGTTGAGAGCTTCAAGTTCCTTGGTGTCCACATCACCAACGAACTATCATGGTCCAAACACACCAAGACAGTCGTGAAGAGGGCACGACAAAGCCTATTCCCCCTCAGGAGACTAAAAAGATTTGGCATGGGTCCTCAGATCCTCAAAAAATTCTACAGCTGCACCATCGAGAGCATCCTGACTGGTTGCATCACCGCCTGGTATGGCAACTGCTTGGCCTCTGACCGCAAGGCACTACAGAGGGTAGTGCGTTGGCCCAGTACATCACTGGGGCAAAGCTCCCTGCCATCCAGGACCTCTATACCAGGCGGTGTCAGAGGAAGGCCCTCAAAATTGTCAAAGACTCCAGCCACCCTAGTCATAGACTGTTCTCTCTGCTACCGCACGGCAAGCCGTACCGGAGTGCCAAGTCTAGGTCCAAAAGACTTCTCAACAGCTTCTACCCCCAAGCCATAAGACTCCTGAACAGCTAATCATGGCTACCCGGACTATTTGCACTGCCCCCCCACCCCATCCTTTTTACGCTGCTGCTACTCTGTTAAGTATTTATGCATAGTCACTTTAACTCTACCCACATGTACATATTACCTCAACTACCTCAACTAGCCGGTGCCCCCGCACATTGACTCTGCAACGGTACCCCCCTGTATATATAGCCTCCCTACTGTCACTTTATTTTACTGTATATATAGCCTCCTTACTGTCACTTTATTTTACTTCTGCTCTTTTTTTCTCAACACTTTTTTGTTGTTGTTGTTTTATTCTTACTTTTTTTGTTTAAAATAAATGCACTGTTGGTTAAGGGCTGTAAGTAAGCATTTCACTGCAATGTCTGCACCTGTTGTATTCGGCGCATGTGACCAATAAAATTTGATTTGATTTGATTTGATTTGAAATACAGACTACAGGATCACTGTTAGTAGATACAGGTTCAATGTTAGTAAATACAGACTACAGGATCACTGTTAGTAAATACAGACTACAGGATCACTGTTAGTAGATACAGACTACAGGATCACTGTTAGTAGATACAGGTTCACTGTTAGTAAATACTGACTACAGGATCACTGTTAGTAGATACAGGATCACTGTTAGTAAATACAGACTACAGGATCACTGTTAGTAGATACAGACTACAGGATCACTGTTAGTAAATACAGACTACAGGATCACTGTTAGTAGATACAGACTACAGGATCACTGTTAGTAGATACAGACTACTGGATCACTTAGTAGATACAGACTACAGGATCACTGTTAGTAGATACAGGATCACTGTTAGGAAATACAGACTACAGGATCACTGTTAGTAGATACAGGATCACTGTTAGTAAATACAGACTACTGGATCACTGTTAGTAGATACAGACTACAGGATCACTGTTAGTAGATACAGGATCACTGTTAGTAAATTCAGACTACAGGATCACTGTTAGTAGATACAGGATCACTGTTAGTAAATACAGACTACAGGATCACTGTTAGTAGATACAGACTACAGGATCACTATTAGTAGATACAGACTACAGGATCACTGTTAGTATATACAGACTACAGGATCACTGTTAGTAGATACAGGATCACTGTTAGTAAATACAGACTACTGGATCACTGTTAGTAGATACAGACTACATGATCACTGTTAGTATATACAGACTACAGGATCACTGTTAGTAGATACAAGATCACTGTTAGTAAATACAGACTACAGGATCACTGTTAGTAGATACAGGATCACTGTTAGTAAATACAGACTACAGGATCACTGTTAGTAGATACAGGGTCACTGTTAGTAAATACAGACTACAGGATCACTGTTAGTAGATACAGACTACAGGATCACTGTTAGCATATACAGACTACAGGATCACTGTTAGTAGATACAGGATCACTGTTAGTAAATACAGACTACAGGATCACTGTTAGTAGATACAGGATCACTGTTAGTAAATACAGACTACAGGATCACTGTTAGTAGATACAGACTACAGGATCACTGTTAGTAAATACAGACTACAGGATCACTGTTAGTAGATACAGACTACAGGATCACTGTTAGTAGATACCGGATCACTGTTAGTAAATACAGACTACTGGATCACTGTTAGTAGATACAGACTACAGGATCACTGTTAGTAGATACAGGATCACTGTTAGTAAATACAGACTACAGGGTCACTGTTAGTAGATACAGGATCACTGTTAGTAAATACAGACTACAGGATCACTGTTATTAGATACAGACTACAGGATCACTGTTAGTAGATACAGACTACAGGATCACTGTTAGTAAATACAGACTACATGATCACTGTTAGTAGATACAGGATCACTGTTAGTAGATACAGACTGCAGGATCACTGTTAGTAAATGCAGACTACAGGATCACCATCAGTAGATACAGACTACAGGATCACTGTTAGTAAATACAGACTACAGGATCACTGTTAGTAGATACAGGTTCACTGTTAGTAAATACAGACTACAGGATCACTGTTAGTAAATACAGACTACAGGATCACTGTTAGTAGATACAGACTACAGGATCACTGTTAGTAGATACAGGTTCACTGTTAGTAAATACAGACTACAGGATCACTGTTAGTAGATACAGGATCACTGTTAGTAAATACAGACTACAGGATCACTGTTAGTAGATACAGACTACAGGATCACTGTTAGTAAATACAGACTACAGGATCACTGTTAGTAGATACAGACTACAGGATCACTATTAGTAGATACAGACTACAGGATCACTGTTAGTAGATACAGACTACAGGATCACTGTTAGTATATACAGACTACAGGATCACTGTTAGTAGATACAGGATCACTGTTAGTAAATACAGACTACTGGATCACTGTTAGTAGATACAGACTACATGATCACTGTTAGTATATACAGACTACAGGATCACTGTTAGTAGATACAGGATCACTGTTAGTAAATACAGACTACAGGATCACTGTTAGTAGATACAGGATCACTGTTAGTAAATACAGACTACAGGATCACTGTTAGTAGATACAGGGTCACTGTTAGTAAATACAGACTACAGGATCACTGTTAGTAGATACAGACTAAAGGATCACTGTTAGCATATACAGACTACAGGATCACTGTTAGTAGATACAGGATCACTGTTATTAAATACAGACTACAGGATCACTGTTAGTAGATACAGGATCACTGTTAGTAAATACAGACTACAGGATCACTGTTACTAGATACAGACTACAGGATCACTGTTAGTAAATACAGACTACAGGATCACTGTTAGTAGATACAGACTACAGGATCACTGTTAGTAGATACGGGATCACTGTTAGTAAATACAGACTACTGGATCACTGTTAGTAGATACAGACTACAGGATCACTGTTAGTAGATACAGGATCACTGTTAGTAAATTCAGACTACAGGATCACTGTTAGTAGATACAGGATCACTGTTAGTAAATACAGACTACAGGATCACTGTTAGTAGATACAGACTACAGGATCACTATTAGTAGATACAGACTACAGGATCACTGTTAGTAGATACAGACTACAGGATCACTGTTAGTATATACAGACTACAGGATCACTGTTAGTAGATACAGGATCACTGTTAGTAAATACAGACTACTGGATCACTGTTAGTAGATACAGACTACATGATCACTGTTAGTATATACAGACTACAGGATCACTGTTAGTAGATACAGGATCACTGTTAGTAAATACAGACTACAGGATCACTGTTAGTAGATACAGGATCACTGTTAGTAAATACAGACTACAGGATCACTGTTAGTAGATACAGGGTCACTGTTAGTAAATACAGACTACAGGATCACTGTTAGTAGATACAGACTACAGGATCACTGTTAGCATATACAGACTACAGGATCACTGTTAGTAGATACAGGATCACTGTTAGTAAATACAGACTACAGGATCACTGTTAGTAGATACAGGATCACTGTTAGTAAATACAGACTACAGGATCACTGTTAGTAAATACAGACTACAGGATCACTGTTAGTAGATACAGACTACAGGATCACTGTTAGTAGATACCGGATAACTGTTAGTAAATACAGACTACTGGATCACTGTTAGTAGATACAGACTACAGGATCACTGTTAGTAGATACAGGATCACTGTTAGTAAATACAGACTACAGGATCACTGTTATTAGATACAGACTACAGGATCACTGTTAGTAGATACAGACTACAGGATCACTGTTAGTAAATACAGACTACATGATCACTGTTAGTAGATACAGGATCACTGTTAGTAGATACAGACTGCAGGATCACTGTTAGTAAATGCAGACTACAGGATCACCATCAGTAGATACAGACTACAGGATCACTGTTAGTAAATACAGACTACAGGATCACTGTTAGTAGATACAGGTTCACTGTTAGTAAATACAGACTACAGGATCACTGTTAGTAAATACAGACTACAGGATCACTGTTAGTAGATACAGACTACAGGATCACTGTTAGTAGATACAGGTTCACTGTTAGTAAATACAGACTACAGGATCACTGTTAGTAGATACAGGATCACTGTTAGTAAATACAGACTACAGGATCACTGTTAGTAGATACAGACTACAGGATCACTGTTAGTAGATACAGACTAAAGGATCACTGTTAGCATATACAGACTACAGGATCACTGTTAGTAGATACAGGATCACTGTTATTAAATACAGACTACAGGATCACTGTTAGTAGATACAGGATCACTGTTAGTAAATACAGACTACAGGATCACTGTTACTAGATACAGACTACAGGATCACTGTTAGTAGATACAGGATCACTGTTAGTAAATACAGACTACAGGGTCACTGTTAGTAGATAAAGGATCACTGTTAGTAAATACAGACTAAAGGATCACTGTTATTAGATACAGAATACAGGATCACTGTTAGTAGATACAGACTACATGATCACTGTTAGTAAATACAGACTACATGATCACTGTTAGTAGATACAGGATCACTGTTAGTAGATACAGACTGCAGGATCACTGTTAGTAAATGCATACTACAGGATCACCATCAGTAGATACAGACTACAGGATCACTGTTAGTAAATACAGACTACAGGATCACTGTTAGTAGATACAGGTTCACTGTTAGTAAATACAGACTACAGGATCACTGTTAGTAAATACAGACTACAGGATCACTGTTAGTAGATACAGACTACAGGATCACTGTTAGTAAATACAGACTACAGGATCACTGTTAGTAGATACAGACTACAGGATCACTGTTAGTAAATACAGACTACAGGATCACTGTTAGTAGATACAGACTACAGGATCACTGTTAGTACATACAGACTACTGGATCACTGTTAGTAGATACAGACTACAAGATCACTGTTAGTAGATACAGGATCACTGTTAGGAAATACAGACTACAGGATCACTGTTAGTAGATACAGGATCACTGTTAGTAAATACAGACTACTGGATCACTGTTAGTAGATACAGACTACAGGATCACTGTTAGTAGATACAGGATCACTGTTAGTAAATACAGACTACAGGATCACTGTTAGTAGATACAGGATCACTGTTAGTAAATACAGACTACAGGATCACTGTTAGTAGATACAGACTACAGGATCACTGTTAGTAGATACAGACTACAGGATCAGTGTTAGTAGATACAGACTACAGGATCACTGTTAGTATATACTGACTACAGGATCACTGTTAGTAGATACAGGATCACTGTTAGTAAATACAGACTACTGGATCACTGTTAGTAGATACAGACTACATGATCACTGTTAGTATATACAGACTACAGGATCACTGTTAGTAGATGCAGGATCACTGTTAGTAAATACAGACTACAGGATCACTGTTAGTAGATACAGGATCACTGTTAGTAAATACAGACTACAGGATCACTGTTAGTAGATACAGGATCACTGTTAGTAAATACAGACTACAGGATCACTGTTAGTATATACAGACTACATGATCACTATTAGTAGATACAGGATCACTGTTAGTAAATATAGACTACAGGATCACTGTTAGTAGATACAGGATCACTGTTAGTAAATACAGACTACAGGATCACTGTTAGTAGATACAGACTACAGGATCACTGTTAGTAGATACAGACTACAGGATCACTGTTAGTAGATACAGACTACAGGATCACTGTTAGTAGATACAGACTACAGGATCACTGTTAGTAAATACAGACTACAGGATCACTGTTAGTAGATACAGACTACAGGATCACTGTTAGTAGATACATGATCACTGTTAGTAAATACAGACTACAGGATCACTGTTAGTAGATACAGGATCACTATTAGTAAATACAGACTACAGGATCACTGTTAGTAGATATAGACTACAGGATCACTGTTAGTAGATACAGGATCACTGTTAGTAAATACAGACTACAGGGTCACTGTTAGGAAATACAGGATCACTGTTAGTAGATACATACTACAGGATCACTGTTAGTAAATACAGACTACAGGATCACTATTAGTAGATACAGGATCACTGTTAGTAAATATAGACTACAGGATCACTGTTAGTAGATACAGGATCACTGTTAGTAAATACAGACTACAGGATCACTGTTAGTAGATACAGACTACAGGATCACTGTTAGTAGATACAGACTACAGGATCACTGTTAGTAGATACAGACTACAGGATCACTGTTAGTAGATACAGACTACAGGATCACTGTTAGTAAATACAGACTACAGGATCACTGTTAGTAGATACAGACTACAGGATCACTGTTAGTAGATACATGATCACTGTTAGTAAATACAGACTACAGGATCACTGTTAGTAGATACAGGATCACTATTAGTAAATACAGACTACAGGATCACTGTTAGTAGATATAGACTACAGGATCACTGTTAGTAGATACAGGATCACTGTTAGTAAATACAGACTACAGGGTCACTGTTAGGAAATACAGGATCACTGTTAGTAGATACAGACTACAGGATCACTGTTAGTAAATACAGACTACAGGATCACTGTTAGTAGATACAGACTACATGATCACTGTTAGTAGATACAGACTACAGGATCACTGTTAGTAGATACAGGATCACTGTTAGTAAATACAGACTACAGGATCCCTGTTAGTAGATACAGGATCACTGTTAGTAAATACAGACTACAGGATCACTGTTAGTAGATACAGACTACAGGATCACTGTTAGTAGATCAAGGATCACTGTTAGTAAATACAGACTATAGGATCACTGTTAGTAGATACAGGATCACTGTTAGTAAATACAGACTACAGGATCACTGTTAGTAGATACAGACTACAGGATCACTGTTAGTAAATACAGACTACAGGATCACTGTTAGTAGATACAGGATCACTGTTAGTAGATACAGACTACAGGATCACTGTTAGTAAATGCAGAATACAGGATCACTGTCAGTAGATACAGACTACAGGATCACTGTTAGTAAATACAGTCTACAGGATCACTGTTAGTAGATACAGGTTCACTGTTAGTAAATACAGACTACAGGATCACTGTTAGTAAATACAGACTACAGGATCACTGTTAGTAAATACAGACTACAGGATCACTGTTAGTAGATACAGGATCACTGTTAGTAAATACAGACTTCAGGATCACTGTTAGTAGATACAGGATCACTGTTAGTAAATACAGACTACAGGATCACTGTTAGTAGATACAGGATCACTGTTAGTAGATACAGACTGCAGGATCACTGTTAGTAAATGCATACTACAGGATCACCATCAGTAGATACAGACTACAGGATCACTGTTAGTAAATACAGACTACAGGATCACTGTTAGTAGATACAGGATCACTGTTAGTAAATACAGACTACTGGATCACTGTTAGTAGATACAGACTACATGATCACTGTTAGTATATACAGACTACAGGATCACTGTTAGTAGATGCAGGATCACTGTTAGTAAATACAGACTACAGGATCACTGTTAGTAGATACAGGATCACTGTTAGTAAATACAGACTACAGGATCACTGTTAGTAGATACAGAATCACTGTTAGTAAATACAGACTACAGGATCACTGTTAGTAGATACAGACTACAGGATCACTGTTAGTATATACAGACTACAGGATCACTATTAGTAGATACAGGATCACTGTTAGTAAATATAGACTACAGGATCACTGTTAGTAGATACAGGATCACTGTTAGTAAATACAGACTACAGGATCACTGTTAGTAGATACAGACTACAGGATCACTGTTAGTAGATACAGACTACAGGATAACTGTTAGTAGATACAGACTACAGGATCACTGTTAGTAGATACAGACTACAGGATCACTGTTAGTAAATACAGACTACAGGATCACTGTTAGTAGATACAGACTACAGGATCACTGTTAGTAGATACAGGATCACTGTTAGTAAATACAGACTACAGGATCACTGTTAGTAGATACAGGATCACTATTAGTAAATACAGACTACAGGATCACTGTTAGTAGATATAGACTACAGGATCACTGTTAGTAGATACAGGATCACTGTTAGTAAATACAGACTACAGGGTCACTGTTAGGAAATACAGGATCACTGTTAGTAGATACAGACTACAGGATCACTGTTAGTAAATACAGACTACAGGATCACTGTTAGTAGATACAGACTACATGATCACTGTTAGTAGATACAGACTACAGGATCACTGTTAGTAGATACAGGATCACTGTTAGTAAATACAGACTACAGGATCCCTGTTAGTAGATACAGGATCACTGTTAGTAAATACAGACTACAGGATCACTGTTAGTAGATACAGACTACAGGATCACTGTTAGTAGATCAAGGATCACTGTTAGTAAATACAGACTGTAGGATCACTGTTAGTAGATACAGGATCACTGTTAGTAAATACAGACTACAGGATCACTGTTAGTAGATACAGACTACAGGATCACTGTTAGTAGATACAGACTACAGGATCACTGTTAGTAAATACAGACTACAGGATCACTGTTAGTAGATACAGGATCACTGTTAGTAGATACAGACTACAGGATCACTGTTAGTAAATGCAGAATACAGGATCACTGTCAGTAGATACAGACTACAGGATCACTGTTAGTAAATACAGTCTACAGGATCACTGTTAGTAGATACAGGTTCACTGTTAGTAAATACAGACTACAGGATCACTGTTAGTAAATACAGACTACAGGATCACTGTTAGTAAATACAGACTACAGGATCACTGTTAGTAGATACAGGATCACTGTTAGTAAATACAGACTTCAGGTTCACTGTTAGTAGATACAGGATCACTGTTAGTAAATACAGACTACAGGATCACTGTTAGTAGATACAGGATCACTGTTAGTAAATACAGACTACACGATCACTGTTAGTAGATACAGGATCACTGTTAGTAAATACAGACAACAGGATCACTGTTAGTAGATACAGGATCACTATTAGTAGATACAGACTACAGGATCGCTGTTAGTAGATACAGACTACAGGATCACTCTTAGTAGATACAGGATCACTGTTAGTAAATACAGACTACAGGATCACTGTTAGTAGATACAGTATCACTGTTAGTAAATACAGACTACAAGATCACTGTTACTAGATACAGGATCACTGTTAGTAGATACAGACTACTGGATCACTGTTAGTAGATATAGACTACAGGATCTCTGTTAGTAGATACAGACTACAGGATCACTGTAAGTAAATACAGGATCACTGTTAGTAGATACAGACTACAGGATCACTGTTAATAGATACAGACTACAGGATCACTGTTAGTAAATACAGGATCACTGTTAGTAGATACAGACTACAGGATAACTGTTAGTAGATACAGACTACAGGATCACTGTTAGTAGATACAGACTACAGGATCACTGTTAGTAGATACAGACTACAGGATCACTGTTAGTAGATACAGACTACAGGATCACTGTTAGTAGATACAGACTACATGATCACTGTTAGTAGATACAGGATAACTGTTAGTAGATAGAGACTACAGGATCACTGTTAGTAGATATAGGATCTCTGTTAGTAAATACAGACTACAGGATCACTGTTAGTAAATACAGACTACAGGATCACTGTTAGTAGATACAGGATCACTGTTAGTAAATACAGACTACAGGATCACTGTTATTAGATACAGACTACAGGATCACTGTTAGTAGATACAGACTACAGGTTCACTGTTAGTAAATACAGACTACAGGATCACTGTTAGTAGATACAGACTACAGGATCACTGTTAGGAGATACAGGATCACTGTTAGTAGATACAGGTTCACTGTTAGTAAATACAGACTACAGGATCACTGTTAGTAAATACAGACTACAGGATCACTGTTAGTAGATACAGACTACAGGATCACTGTTAGTAGATACAGACTACTGGATCACTGTTAGTAGATACAGACTACAGGATCACTGTGAGTAGATACAGGATCACTGTTAGGAAATACAGACTACAGGATCACTGTTAGTAGATACAGGATCACTGTTAGTAAATACAGACTACTGGATCACTGTTAGTAAATACAGACTACAGGATCACTGTTAGTAGATACAGGATCACTGTTAGTAAATACAGACTACAGGATCACTGTTAGTAGATACAGGATCACTGTTAGTAAATACAGACTACAGGATCACTGTTAGTAGATACAGACTACAGGATCACTGTTAGTAGATACAGACTACAGGATCACTGTTAGTAGATACAGACTACAGGATCACTGTTAGTATATACAGACTACAGGATAACTGTTAGTAGATACAGGATCACTGTTAGTAAATACAGACTACTGGATCACTGTTAGTAGATACAGACTACAGGATCACTGTTAGTAGATACAGGATCACTGTTAGTAAATACAGACTACAGGATCACTGTTAGTAGATACAGGATCACTGTTAGTAAATACAGACTACAGGATCACTGTTAGTAGATACAGACTACAGGATCACTGTTAGTAGATACAGACTACAGGATCACTGTTAGTAAATACAGACTACAGGATCACTGTTAGTAGATTCAGACTACAGGATCACTGTTAGTAGATACAGGATCACTGTTAGTAAATACAGACTACTGGATCACTATTAGTAGATACAGACTACAGGATCACTGTTAGTAGATACAGGATCACTATTAGTAAATACAGACTACAGGATCACTGTTAGTAGATATAGACTACATGATCACTGTTAGTAGATACAGGATCACTGTTAGTAAATACAGACTACAGGATCACTGTTAGTAGATACAGACTACAGGATCACTGTTAGTAGATACAGACTACAGGATCACTGTTAGTAAATACAGACTACAGGATCACTGTTAGTAGATACAGGATCACTGTTAGTAAATACAGACTACAGGATCACTGTTAGTAGATACAGACTACAGGATCACTGTTAGTAGATCAAGGATCACTGTTAGTAAATACAGACTATAGGATCACTGTTAGTAGATACAGGATCACTGTTAGTAAATACAGACTACAGGATCACTGTTAGTAGATACAGACTACAGGATCACTGTTAGTAGATACAGACTACAGGATCACTGTTAGTAAATACAGACTACAGGATCACTGTTAGTAGATACAGGATCACTGTTAGTAGATACAGACTACAGGATCACTGTTAGTAAATGCAGAATACAGGATCACTGTCAGTAGATACAGACTACAGGATCACTGTTAGTAAATACAGTCTACAGGATCACTGTTAGTAGATACAGGTTCACTGTTAGTAAATACAGACTACAGGATCACTGTTAGTAAATACAGACTACAGGATCACTGTTAGTAAATACAGACTACAGGATCACTGTTAGTAGATACAGGATCACTGTTAGTAAATACAGACTTCAGGATCACTGTTAGTAGATACAGGATCACTGTTAGTAAATACAGACTACAGGATCACTGTTAGTAGATACAGGATCACTGTTAGTAAATACAGACTACACGATCACTGTTAGTAGATACAGGATCACTGTTAGTAAATACAGACAACAGGATCACTGTTAGTAGATACAGGATCACTATTAGTAGATACAGACTACAGGATCGCTGTTAGTAGATACAGACTACAGGATCACTCTTAGTAGATACAGGATCACTGTTAGTAAATACAGACTACAGGATCACTGTTAGTAGATACAGTATCACTGTTAGTAAATACAGACTACAGGATCACTGTTACTAGATACAGGATCACTGTTAGTAGATACAGACTACAGGATCACTGTTAGTAGATATAGACTACAGGATCTCTGTTAGTAGATACAGACTACAGGATCACTGTAAGTAAATACAGGATCACTGTTAGTAGATACAGACTACAGGATCACTGTTAATAGATACATACTACAGGATCACTGTTAGTAAATACAGGATCACTGTTAGTAGATACAGACTACAGGATAACTGTTAGTAGATACAGACTACAGGATCACTGTTAGTAGATACAGACTACAGGATCACTGTTAGTAGATACAGACTACAGGATCACTGTTAGTAGATACAGACTACAGGATCACTGTTAGTAGATACAGACTACATGATCACTGTTAGTAGATACAGGATAACTGTTAGTAGATAGAGACTACAGGATCACTGTTAGTAGATATAGGATCTCTGTTAGTAAATACAGACTACAGGATCACTGTTAGTAAATACAGACTACAGGATCACTGTTAGTAAATACAGACTACAGGATCACTGTTATTAGATACAGACTACAGGATCACTGTTAGTAGATACAGACTACAGGTTCACTGTTAGTAAATACAGACTACAGGATCACTGTTAGTAGATACAGACTACAGGATCACTGTTAGGAGATACAGGATCACTGTTAGTAGATACATGTTCACTGTTAGTAAATACAGACTACAGGATCACTGTTAGTAAATACAGACTACAGGATCACTGTTAGTAGATACAGACTACAGGATCACTGTTAGTAGATACAGACTACTGGATCACTGTTAGTAGATACAGACTACAGGATCACTGTGAGTAGATACAGGATCACTGTTAGGAAATACAGACTACAGGATCACTGTTAGTAGATACAGGATCACTGTTAGTAAATACAGACTACTGGATCACTGTTAGTAAATACAGACTACAGGATCACTGTTAGTAGATACAGGATCACTGTTAGTAAATACAGACTACAGGATCACTGTTAGTAGATACAGGATCACTGTTAGTAAATACAGACTACAGGATCACTGTTAGTAGATACAGACTACAGGATCACTGTTAGTAGATACAGACTACAGGATCACTGTTAGTAGATACAGACTACAGGATCACTGTTAGTATATACAGACTACAGGATCACTGTTAGTAGATACAGGATCACTGTTAGTAAATACAGACTACTGGATCACTGTTAGTAGATACAGACTACAGGATCACTGTTAGTAGATACAGGATCACTGTTAGTAAATACAGACTACAGGATAACTGTTAGTAGATACAGGATCACTGTTAGTAAATACAGACTACAGGATCACTGTTAGTAGATACAGACTACAGGATCACTGTTAGTAGATACAGACTACAGGATCACTGTTAGTAAATACAGACTACAGGATCACTGTTAGTAGATACAGACTACAGGATCACTGTTAGTAGATACAGGATCACTGTTAGTAAATACAGACTACTGGATCACTATTAGTAGATACAGACTACAGGATCACTGTTAGTAGATACAGGATCACTATTAGTAAATACAGACTACAGGATCACTGTTAGTAGATATAGACTACATGATCACTGTTAGTAGATACAGGATCACTGTTAGTAAATACAGACTACAGGGTCACTGTTAGGAAATACAGGATCACTGTTAGTAGATACAGACTACAGGATCACTGTTAGGAAATACAGACTACAGGATCACTGTTAGTAGATACAGACTACAGGATCACTGTTAGTAGATACAGGATCACTGTTAGTAAATACAGACTACAGGATCCCTGTTAGTAGAAACAGGATCACTGTTAGTAAATACGGACTACAGGATTACTGTTAGTAGATACAGACTACAAGATCACTGTTAGTAGATCAAGGATCACTGTTAGTAAATACAGACTATAGGATCACTGTTAGTAGATACAGGATCACTGTTAGTAAATACAGACTACAGGATCACTGTTAGTAGATACAGACTACAGGATCACTGTTAGTAGATACAGACTACAGGATCACTGTTAGTAGATAGAGACTACAGGATCACTGTTAGTAGATACAGACTACAGGATCACTGTTAGTAGATAGAGACTACAGGATCACTGTTAGTAGATACAGACTACAGGATCACTGTTAGTAAATATAGACTACAGGATCACTGTTAGTAGATACAGGATCACTGTTAGTCGATACAGACTACAGGATCACTGTTAGTAAATACAGACTACAGGATCACTGTTAGTAGATACAGGATCACTGTTAGTAGATACAGACTACAGGATCACTGTTAGTAGATACAGACTACAGGATCACTGTTAGTAGATACAGACTACCGGATCACTGTTAGTAGATAGAGACTACAGGATCACTGTTAGTAGATACAGACTACAGGATCACTGTTAGTAAATATAGACTACAGGATCACTGTTAGTAGATACAGTATCACTGTTAGTAGATACAGACTACAGGATCACTGTTAGTAAATACAGACTACAGGATCACTGTTAGTAGATACAGGATCACTGTTAGTAGATACAGACTACAGGATCACTGTTAGTAAATGCAGACTACAGGATCACCGTCAGTAGATACAGACTACAGGATCACTGTTAGTAAATACAGTCAACAGGATCACTGTTAGTAGATACAGGTTCACTGTTAGTAAATACAGACTACAGGATCACTGTTAGTAAATACAGACTACAGGATCACTGTTAGTAGATACAGACTACAGGATCACTGTTAGTAGATACAGGTTCACTGTTAGTAGATACAGACTACAGGATCACTGTTAGTAGATACAGACTACAGGATCACTGTTAGTAGATACAGACTACAGGATCACTGTTAGTAGATAGAGACTACAGGATCACTGTTAGTAGATACAGACTACAGGATCACTGTTAGTAAATATAGACAACAGGATCACTGTTAGTAGATACAGACTACAGGATCACTGTTAGTAGATACAGGATCACTGTTAGTAGATACAGACTACAGGATCACTGTTAGTAGATACAGACTACAGGATCACTGTTAGTAGATACAGGATCATTATTAGTAAATACAGACTACAGGATCACTGTTAGTAGATATAGACTACATGATCACTGTTAGTAGATACAGGATCACTGTTAGTAAATACAGACTACAGGGTCACTGTTAGGAAATACAGGATCACTGTTAGTAGATACAGACTACAGGATCACTGTTAGGAAATACAGACTACAGGATCACTGTTAGTAGATACAGACTACAGGATCACTGTTAGTAGATACAGGATCACTGTTAGTAAATACAGACTACAGGATCCCTGTTAGTAGATACAGGATCACTGTTAGTAAATACAGACTACAGGATCACTGTTAGTAGATACAGACTACAGGATCACTGTTAGTAGATCAAGGATCACTGTTAGTAAATACAGACTATAGGATCACTGTTAGTAGATACAGGATCACTGTTAGTAAATACAGACTACAGGATCACTGTTAGTAGATACAGACTACAGGATCACTGTTAGTAGATACAGACTACATGATCACTGTTAGTAGGTACAGACTACAGGATCACTGTTAGTAGATAGAGACTACAGGATCACTGTTAGTAGATACAGACTACAGGATCACTGTTAGTAAATATAGACTACAGGATCACTGTTAGTAGATACAGGATCACTGTTAGTAGATACAGACTACAGGATCACTGTTAGTAAATACAGACTACAGGATCACTGTTAGTAGATACAGGATCACTGTTAGTAGATACAGACTACAGGATCACTGTTAGTAGATACAGACTACAGGATCACTGTTAGTAGATACAGACTACAGGATCACTGTTAGTAGATAGAGACTACAGGATCACTGTTAGTAGATACAGACTACAGGATCACTGTTAGTAAATATAGACTACAGGATCACTGTTAGTAGATACAGTATCACTGTGAGTAGATACAGGATCACTGTTAGGAAATACAGACTACAGGATCACTGTTAGTAGATACAGGATCACTGTTAGTAAATACAGACTACTGGATCACTGTTAGTAGATACAGACTACAGGATCACTGTTAGTAGATAATAATAATAATAATAATAATATGCCATTTAGCAGACGCTTTTATCCAAAGCGACTTACAGTCGTGCGTGCATACATTTTTTTTTTTTTTTTTGTGTATGGGTGGTCCCGGGGATCGAACCCACTACCTTGGCGTTACAAGCGCCGTGCTCTACCAGCTGAGCTACAGAGGACCACAGGATACAGGATCACTGTTAGTAAATACAGACTACAGGATCACTGTTAGTAGATACAGGATCACTGTTAGTAAATACAGACTACAGGATCACTGTTAGTAGATACAGACTACAGGATCACTGTTAGTAGATACAGACTACAGGATCACTGTTAGTAGATACAGACTACAGGATCACTGTTAGTATATACAGACTACAGGATCACTGTTAGTAGATACAGGATCACTGTTAGTAAATACAGACTACTGGATCACTGTTAGTAGATACAGACTACAGGATCACTGTTAGTAGATACAGGATCACTGTTAGTAAATACAGACTACAGGATCACTGTTAGTAGATACAGGATCACTGTTAGTAAATACAGACTACAGGATCACTGTTAGTAGATACAGACTACAGGATCACTGTTAGTAGATACAGACTACAGGATCACTGTTAGTAAATACAGACTACAGGATCACTGTTAGTAGATACAGACTACAGGATCACTGTTAGTAGATACAGGATCACTGTTAGTAAATACAGACTACTGGATCACTATTAATAGATACAGACTACAGGATCACTGTTAGTAGATACAGGATCACTATTAGTAAATACAGACTACAGGATCACTGTTAGTAGATATAGACTACATGATCACTGTTAGTAGATACAGGATCACTGTTAGTAAATACAGACTACAGGGTCACTGTTAGGAAATACAGGATCACTGTTAGTAGATATAGACTACAGGATCACTGTTAGGAAATACAGACTACAGGATCACTGTTAGTAGATACAGACTACAGGATCACTGTTAGTAGATACAGGATCACTGTTAGTAAATACAGACTACAGGATCCCTGTTAGTAGATACAGGATCACTGTTAGTATATACGGACTACAGGATCACTGTTAGTAGATACAGACTACAGGATCACTGTTAGTAGATCAAGGATCACTGTTAGTAAATACAGACTATAGGATCACTGTTAGTAGATACAGGATCACTGTTAGTAAATACAGACTACAGGATCACTGTTAGTAGATACAGACTACAGGATCACTGTTAGTAGATACAGACTACAGGATCACTGTTAGTAGATACAGACTACAGGATCACTGTTAGTAGATAGAGACTACAGGATCACTGTTAGTAGATACAGACTACAGGATCACTGTTAGTAAATATAGACTACAGGATCACTGTTAGTAGATACAGGATCACTGTTAGTAGATACAGACTACAGGATCACTGTTAGTAAATACAGACTACAGGATCACTGTTAGTAGATACAGGATCACTGTTAGTAGATACAGACTACAGGATCACTGTTAGTAGATACAGACTACAGGATCACTGTTAGTAGATACAGACTACAGGATCACTGTTAGTAGATAGAGACTACAGGATCACTGTTAGTAGATACAGACTACAGGATCACTGTTAGTAAATATAGACTACAGGATCACTGTTAGTAGATACAGTATCACTGTTAGTAGATACAGACTACAGGATCACTGTTAGTAAATACAGACTACAGGATCACTGTTAGTAGATACAGGATCACTGTTAGTAGATACAGACTACAGGATCACTGTTAGTAAATGCAGACTACAGGATCACTGTTAGTAGATACAGGTTCACTGTTAGTAAATACAGACTACAGGATCACTGTTAGTAAATACAGACTACAGGATCACTGTTAGTAGATACAGACTACAGGATCACTGTTAGTAGATACAGGTTCACTGTTAGTAGATACAGACTACAGGATCACTGTTAGTAGATACAGACTACAGGATCACTGTTAGTAGATACAGACTACAGGATCACTGTTAGTAGATAGAGACTACAGGATCACTGTTAGTAGATACAGACTACAGGATCACTGTTAGTAAATATAGACTACAGGATCACTGTTAGTAGATACAGTATCACTGTTAGTAGATACAGACTACAGGATCACTGTTAGTAAATACAGACTACAGGATCACTGTTAGTAGATACAGGATCACTGTTAGTAGATACAGACTACAGGATCACTGTTAGTAGATACAGACTACAGGATCACTGTTAGTAGATACAGGATCACTGTTAGTAAATACAGACTACTGGATCACTGTTAGTAGATACAGACTACAGGATCACTGTTAGTAGATACAGACTACAGGATCACTGTTAGTAGATACAGACTACAGGATCACTGTTAGTAGATAGAGACTACAGGATCACTGTTAGTAGATACAGACTACAGGATCACTGTTAGTAAATATAGACTACAGGATCACTGTTAGTAGATACAGGATCACTGTTAGTAGATACAGACTACAGGATCACTGTTAGTAAATACAGACTACAGGATCACTGTTAGTAGATACAGGATCACTGTTAGTAGATACAGACTACAGGATCACTGTTAGTAGATACAGACTACAGGATCACTGTTAGTAGATACAGACTACAGGATCACTGTTAGTAGATAGAGACTACAGGATCACTGTTAGTAGATACAGACTACAGGATCACTGTTAGTAAATATAGACTACAGGATCACTGTTAGTAGATACAGTATCACTGTTAGTAGATACAGACTACAGGATCACTGTTAGTAAATACAGACTACAGGATCACTGTTAGTAGATACAGGATCACTGTTAGTAGATACAGACTACAGGATCACTGTTAGTAAATGCAGACTACAGGATCACTGTTAGTAGATACAGGTTCACTGTTAGTAAATACAGACTACAGGATCACTGTTAGTAAATACAGACTACAGGATCACTGTTAGTAGATACAGACTACAGGATCACTGTTAGTAGATACAGGTTCACTGTTAGTAGATACAGACTACAGGATCACTGTTAGTAGATACAGACTACAGGATCACTGTTAGTAGATACAGACTACAGGATCACTGTTAGTAGATAGAGACTACAGGATCACTGTTAGTAGATACAGACTACAGGATCACTGTTAGTAAATATAGACTACAGGATCACTGTTAGTAGATACAGTATCACTGTTAGTAGATACAGACTACAGGATCACTGTTAGTAAATACAGACTACAGGATCACTGTTAGTAGATACAGGATCACTGTTAGTAGATACAGACTACAGGATCACTGTTAGTAGATACAGACTACAGGATCACTGTTAGTAGATACAGGATCACTGTTAGTAAATACAGACTACTGGATCACTGTTAGTAGATACAGACTACAGGATCACTGTTAGTAGATACAGGATCACTATTAGTAAATACAGACTACAGGATCACTGTTAGTAGATATAGACTACATGATCACTGTTAGTAGATACAGGATCACTGTTAGTAAATACAGACTACAGGGTCAATGTTAGGAAATACAGGATCACTGTTAGTAGATACAGACTACAGGATCACTGTTAGGAAATACAGACTACAGGATCACTGTTAGTAGATACAGACTACAGGATCACTGTTAGTAGATACAGGATCACTGTTAGTAAATACAGACTACAGGATCCCTGTTAGTAGATACAGGATCACTGTTAGTAAATACAGACTACAGGATCACTGTTAGTAGATACAGACTACAGGATCACTGTTAGTAGATCAAGGATCACTGTTAGTAAATACAGACTATAGGATCACTGTTAGTAGATACAGGATCACTGTTAGTAAATACAGACTACAGGATCACTGTTAGTAGATACAGACTACAGGATCACTGTTAGTAGATACAGACTACAGGATCACTGTTAGTAGGTACAGACTACAGGATCACTGTTAGTAGATAGAGACTACAGGATCACTGTTAGTAGATACAAACTACAGGATCACTGTTAGTAAATATAGACTACAGGATCACTGTTAGTAGATACAGGATCACTGTTAGTAGATACAGACTACAGGATCACTGTGAGTAGATACAGGATCACTGTTAGGAAATACAGACTACAGGATCACTGTTAGTAGATACAGGATCACTGTTAGTAAATAAAGACTACTGGATCACTGTTAGTAGATACAGACTACAGGATCACTGTTAGTAGATACAGGATCACTGTTAGTAAATACAGACTACAGGATCACTGTTAGTAGATACAGGATCACTGTTAGTAAATACAGACTACAGGATCACTGTTAGTAGATACAGACTACAGGATCACTGTTAGTAGATACAGACTACAGGATCACTGTTAGTAGATACAGACTACAGGATCACTGTTAGTATATACAGACTACAGGATCACTGTTAGTAGATACAGGATCACTGTTAGTAAATACAGACTACTGGATCACTGTTAGTAGATACAGACTACAGGATCACTGTTAGTAGATACAGGATTACTGTTAGTAAATACAGACTACAGGATCACTGTTAGTAGATACAGGATCACTGTTAGTAAATACAGACTACAGGATCACTGTTAGTAGATACAGACTACAGGATCACTGTTAGTAGATACAGACTACAGGATCACTGTTAGTAAATACAGACTACAGGATCACTGTTAGTAGATACAGACTACAGGATCACTGTTAGTAAATACAGACTACAGGATCACTGTTAGTAGATACAGGATCACTGTTAGTAGATACAGACTACAGGATCACTGTTAGTAAATGCAGGCTACAGGATCACCGTCAGTAGATACAGACTACAGGATCACTGTTAGTAAATACAGTCAACAGGATCACTGTTAGTAGATACAGGTTCACTGTTAGTAAATACAGACTACAGGATCACTGTTAGTAAATACAGACTACAGGATCACTGTTAGTAGATACAGACTACAGGATCACTGTTAGTAGATACAGGTTCACTGTTAGTAGATACAGACTACAGGATCACTGTTAGTAGATACAGACTACAGGCTCACTGTTAGTAGATACAGACTACAGGATCACTGTTAGTAGATAGAGACTACAGTATCACTGTTAGTAGATACAGACTACAGGATCACTGTTAGTAAATATAGACAACAGGATCACTGTTAGTAGATACAGACTACAGGATCACTGTTAGTAGATACAGGATCACTGTTAGTAGATACAGACTACAGGATCACTGTTAGTAGATACAGACTACAGGATCACTGTTAGTAGATACAGGATCACTATTAGTAAATACAGACTACAGGATCACTGTTAGTAGATATAGACTACATGATCACTGTTAGTAGATACAGGATCACTGTTAGTAAATACAGACTACAGGGTCACTGTTAGGAAATACAGGATCACTGTTAGTAGATACAGACTACAGGATCACTGTTAGGAAATACAGACTACAGGATCACTGTTAGTAGATACAGACTACAGGATCACTGTTAGTAGATACAGGATCACTGTTAGTAAATACAGACTACAGGATCCCTGTTAGTAGATACAGGATCACTGTTAGTAAATACAGACTACAGGATCACTGTTAGTAGATACAGACTACAGGATCACTGTTAGTAGATCAAGGATCACTGTTAGTAAATACAGACTATAGGATCACTGTTAGTAGATACAGGATCACTGTTAGTAAATACAGACTACAGGATCACTGTTAGTAGATACAGACTACAGGATCACTGTTAGTAGATACAGACTACATGATCACTGTTAGTAGGTACAGACTACAGGATCACTGTTAGTAGATAGAGACTACAGGATCACTGTTAGTAGATACAGACTACAGGATCACTGTTAGTAAATATAGACTACAGGATCACTGTTAGTAGATACAGGATCACTGTTAGTAGATACAGACTACAGGATCACTGTTAGTAAATACAGACTACAGTATCACTGTTAGTAGATACAGGATCACTGTTAGTAGATACAGACTACAGGATCACTGTTAGTAGATACAGACTACAGGATCACTGTTAGTAGATACAGACTACAGGATCACTGTTAGTAGATAGAGACTACAGGATCACTGTTAGTAGATACAGACTACAGGATCACTGTTAGTAAATATAGACTACAGGATCACTGTTAGTAGATACAGTATCACTGTGAGTAGATACAGGATCACTGTTAGGAAATACAGACTACAGGATCACTGTTAGTAGATACAGGATCACTGTTAGTAAATACAGACTACTGGATCACTGTTAGTAGATACAGACTACAGGATCACTGTTAGTAGATACAGGATCACTGTTAGTAAATACAGACTACAGGATCACTGTTAGTAGATACAGGATCACTGTTAGTAAATACAGACTACAGGATCACTGTTAGTAGATACAGACTACAGGATCACTGTTAGTAGATACAGACTACAGGATCACTGTTAGTAGATACAGACTACAGGATCACTGTTAGTATATACAGACTACAGGATCACTGTTAGTAGATACAGGATCACTGTTAGTAAATACAGACTACTGGATCACTGTTAGTAGATACAGACTACAGGATCACTGTTAGTAGATACAGGATCACTGTTAGTAAATACAGACTACAGGATCACTGTTAGTAGATACAGGATCACTGTTAGTAAATACAGACTACAGGATCACTGTTAGTAGATACAGACTACAGGATCACTGTTAGTAGATACAGACTACAGGATCACTGTTAGTAAATACAGACTACAGGATCACTGTTAGTAGATACAGACTACAGGATCACTGTTAGTAGATACAGGATCACTGTTAGTAAATACAGACTACTGGATCACTATTAATAGATACAGACTACAGGATCACTGTTAGTAGATACAGGATCACTATTAGTAAATACAGACTACATGATCACTGTTAGTAGATATAGACTACATGATCACTGTTAGTAGATACAGGATCACTGTTAGTAAATACAGACTACAGGGTCACTGTTAGGAAATACAGGATCACTGTTAGTAGATATAGACTACAGGATCACTGTTAGGAAATACAGACTACAGGATCACTGTTAGTAGATACAGACTACAGGATCACTGTTAGTAGATACAGGATCACTGTTAGTAAATACAGACTACAGGATCCCTGTTAGTAGATACAGGATCACTGTTAGTAAATACGGACTACAGGATCACTGTTAGTAGATACAGACTACAGGATCACTGTTAGTAGATCAAGGATCACTGTTAGTAAATACAGACTATAGGATCACTGTTAGTAGATACAGGATCACTGTTAGTAAATACAGACTACAGGATCACTGTTAGTAGATAGAGACTACAGGATCACTGTTAGTAGATACAGACTACAGGATCACTGTTAGTAGATACAGACTACAGGATCACTGTTAGTAGATAGAGACTACAGGATCACTGTTAGTAGATACAGACTACAGGATCACTGTTAGTAAATATAGACTACAGGATCACTGTTAGTAGATACAGGATCACTGTTAGTAGATACAGACTACAGGATCACTGTTAGTAAATACAGACTACAGGATCACTGTTAGTAGATACAGGATCACTGTTAGTAGATACAGACTACAGGATCACTGTTAGTAGATACAGACTACAGGATCACTGTTAGTAGATACAGACTACAGGATCACTGTTAGTAGATAGAGACTACAGGATCACTGTTAGTAGATACAGACTACAGGATCACTGTTAGTAAATATAGACTACAGGATCACTGTTAGTAGATACAGTATCACTGTTAGTAGATACAGACTACAGGATCACTGTTAGTAAATACAGACTACAGGATCACTGTTAGTAGATACAGGATCACTGTTAGTAGATACAGACTACAGGATCACTGTTAGTAAATGCAGACTACAGGATCACTGTTAGTAGATACAGGTTCACTGTTAGTAAATACAGACTACAGGATCACTGTTAGTAAATACAGACTACAGGATCACTGTTAGTAGATACAGACTACAGGATCACTGTTAGTAGATACAGGTTCACTGTTAGTAGATACAGACTACAGGATCACTGTTAGTAGATACAGACTACAGGATCACTGTTAGTAGATACAGACTACAGGATCACTGTTAGTAGATAGAGACTACAGGATCACTGTTAGTAGATACAGACTACAGGATCACTGTTAGTAAATATAGACTACAGGATCACTGTTAGTAGATACAGTATCACTGTTAGTAGATACAGACTACAGGATCACTGTTAGTAAATACAGACTACAGGATCACTTTTAGTAGATACAGGATCACTGTTAGTAGATACAGACTACAGGATCACTGTTAGTAGATACAGACTACAGGATCACTGTTAGTAGATACAGGATCACTGTTAGTAAATACAGACTACTGGATCACTGTTAGTAGATACAGACTACAGGATCACTGTTAGTAGATACAGGATCACTATTAGTAAATACAGACTACAGGATCACTGTTAGTAGATATAGACTACATGATCACTGTTAGTAGATACAGGATCACTGTTAGTAAATACAGACTACAGGGTCAATGTTAGGAAATACAGGATCACTGTTAGTAGATACAGACTACAGGATCACTGTTAGGAAATACAGACTACAGGATCACTGTTAGTAGATACAGACTACAGGATCACTGTTAGTAGATACAGGATCACTGTTAGTAAATACAGACTACAGGATCCCTGTTAGTAGATACAGGATCACTGTTAGTAAATACAGACTACAGGATCACTGTTAGTAGATACAGACTACAGGATCACTGTTAGTAGATCAAGGATCACTGTTAGTAAATACAGACTATAGGATCACTGTTAGTAGATACAGGATCACTGTTAGTAAATACAGACTACAGGATCACTGTTAGTAGATACAGACTACAGGATCACTGTTAGTAGATACAGACTACAGGATCACTGTTAGTAGGTACAGACTACAGGATCACTGTTAGTAGATAGAGACTACAGGATCACTGTTAGTAGATACAAACTACAGGATCACTGTTAGTAAATATAGACTACAGGATCACTGTTAGTAGATACAGGATCACTGTTAGTAGATACAGACTACAGGATCACTGTTAGTAAATACAGACTAAAGGATCACTGTTAGTAGATACAGACTACAGGATCACTGTTAGTAGATACAGACTACAGGATCACTGTTAGTAGATAGAGACTACAGGATCACTGTTAGTAAATATAGACTACAGGATCACTGTTAGTAGATACAGTATCACTGTTAGTAGATACAGACTACAGGATCACTGTGAGTAGATACAGGATCACTGTTAGGAAATACAGACTACAGGATCACTGTTAGTAGATACAGGATCACTGTTAGTAAATAAAGACTACTGGATCACTGTTAGTAGATACAGACTACAGGATCACTGTTAGTAGATACAGGATCACTGTTAGTAAATACAGACTACAGGATCACTGTTAGTAGATACAGGATCACTGTTAGTAAATACAGACTACAGGATCACTGTTAGTAGATACAGACTACAGGATCACTGTTAGTAGATACAGACTACAGGATCACTGTTAGTAGATACAGACTACAGGATCACTGTTAGTATATACAGACTACAGGATCACTGTTAGTAGATACAGGATCACTGTTAGTAAATACAGACTACTGGATCACTGTTAGTAGATACAGACTACAGGATCACTGTTAGTAGATACAGGATTACTGTTAGTAAATACAGACTACAGGATCACTGTTAGTAGATACAGGATCACTGTTAGTAAATACAGACTACAGGATCACTGTTAGTAGATACAGACTACAGGATCACTGTTAGTAGATACAGACTACAGGATCACTGTTAGTAAATACAGACTACAGGATCACTGTTAGTAGATACAGACTACAGGATCACTGTTAGTAGATACAGGATCACTGTTAGTAAATACAGACTACTGGATCACTATTAGTAGATACAGACTACAGGATCACTGTTAGTAGATACAGGATCACTATTAGTAAATACAGACTACAGGATCACTGTTAGTAGATATAGACTACATGACCACTGTTAGTAGATACAGGATCACTGTTAGTAAATACAGACTACAGGGTCACTGTTAGGAAATACAGGATCACTGTTAGTAGATACAGACTACAGGATCACTGTTAGGAAATACAGACTACAGGATCACTGTTAGTAGATACAGACTACAGGATCACTGTTAGTAGATACAGGATCACTGTTAGTAAATACAGACTACAGGATCCCTGTTAGTAGATACAGGATCACTGTTAGTAAATACGGACTACTGGATCACTGTTAGTAGATACAGACTACAGGATCACTGTTAGTAGATCAAGGATCACTGTTAGTAAATACAGACTATAGGATCACTGTTAGTAGATACAGGATCACTGTTAGTAAATACAGACTACAGGATCACTGTTAGTAGATACAGACTACAGGATCACTGTTAGTAGATACAGACTACAGGATCACTGTTAGTAGATACAGACTACAGGATCACTGTTAGTAGATAGAGACTACAGGATCACTGTTAGTAGATACAGACTACAGGATCACTGTTAGTAAATATGGACTACAGGATCACTGTTAGTAGATACAGGATCACTGTTAGTAGATACAGACTACAGGATCACTGTTAGTAAATACAGACTACAGGATCACTGTTAGTAGATACAGGATCACTGTTAGTAGATACAGACTACAGGATCACTGTTAGTAGATACAGACTACAGGATCACTGTTAGTAGATACAGACTACAGGATCACTGTTAGTAGATAGAGACTACAGGATCACTGTTAGTAGATACAGACTACAGGATCACTGTTAGTAAATATAGACTACAGGATCACTGTTCGTAGATACAGTATCACTGTTAGTAGATACAGACTACAGGATCACTGTTAGTAAATACAGACTACAGGATCACTGTTAGTAGATACAGGATCACTGTTAGTAGATACAGACTACAGGATCACTGTTAGTAAATGCAGACTACAGGATCACTGTCAGTAGATACAGACTACAGGATCACTGTTAGTAAATACAGTCAACAGGATCACTGTTAGTAGATACAGGTTCACTGTTAGTAAATACAGACTACAGGATCACTGTTAGTAAATACAGTCTACAGGATCACTGTTAGTAGATACAGACTACAGGATCACTGTCAGTAGATACAGGTTCACTGTTAGTAGATACAGACTACAGGATCACTGTTAGTAGATACAGACTACAGGATCACTGTTAGTAGATACAGACTACAGGATTACTGTTAGTAGATAGAGACTACAGGATCACTGTTAGTAGATACAGACTACAGGATCACTGTTAGTAAATATAGACTACAGGATCACTGTTAGTAGATACAGTATCACTGTGAGTAGATACAGGATCACTGTTAGGAAATACAGACTACAGGATCACTGTTAGTAGATACAGGATCACTGTTAGTAAATACAGACTACTGGATCACTGTTAGTAGATACAGACTACAGGATCACTGTTAGTAGATACAGGATCACTGTTAGTAAATACAGACTACAGGATCACTGTTAGTAGATACAGGATCACTGTTAGTAAATACAGACTACAGGATCACTGTTAGTAGATACAGACTACAGGATCACTGTTAGTAGATACAGACTACAGGATCACTGTTAGTAGATACAGACTACAGGATCACTGTTAGTATATACAGACTACAGGATCACTGTTAGTAGATACAGGATCACTGTTAGTAAATACAGACTACTGGATCACTGTTAGTAGATACAGACTACAGGATCACTGTTAGTAGATACAGGATCACTGTTAGTAAATACAGACTACAGGATCACTGTTAGTAGATACAGGATCACTGTTAGTAAATACAGACTACAGGATCACTGTTAGTAGATACAGACTACAGGATCACTGTTAGTAGATACAGACTACAGGATCACTGTTAGTAAATACAGACTACAGGATCACTGTTAGTAGATACAGACTACAGGATCACTGTTAGTAGATACAGGATCACTGTTAGTAAATACAGACTACTGGATCACTATTAATAGATACAGACTACAGGATCACTGTTAGTAGATACAGGATCACTATTAGTAAATACAGACTACATGATCACTGTTAGTAGATATAGACTACATGATCACTGTTAGTAGATACAGGATCACTGTTAGTAAATACAGACTACAGGGTCACTGTTAGGAAATACAGGATCACTGTTAGTAGATATAGACTACAGGATCACTGTTAGGAAATACAGACTACAGGATCACTGTTAGTAGATACAGACTACAGGATCACTGTTAGTAGATACAGGATCACTGTTAGTAAATACAGACTACAGGATCCCTGTTAGTAGATACAGGATCACTGTTAGTAAATACGGACTACAGGATCACTGTTAGTAGATACAGGATCACTGTTAGTAAATACAGACTACAGGATCCCTGTTAGTAGATACAGGATCACTGTTAGTAAATACGGACTACAGGATCACTGTTAGTAGATACAGACTACAGGATCACTGTTAGTAGATCAAGGATCACTGTTAGTAAATACAGACTATAGGATCACTGTTAGTAGATACAGGATCACTGTTAGTAAATACAGACTACAGGATCACTGTTAGTAGATACAGACTACAGGATCACTGTTAGTAGATACAGACTACAGGATCACTGTTAGTAGATACAGACTACAGGATCACTGTTAGTAGATAGAGACTACAGGATCACTGTTAGTAGATACAGACTACAGGATCACTGTTAGTAAATATAGACTACAGGATCACTGTTAGTAGATACAGGATCACTGTTAGTAGATACAGACTACAGGATCACTGTTAGTAAATACAGACTACAGGATCACTGTTAGTAGATACAGGATCACTGTTAGTAGATACAGACTACAGGATCACTGTTAGTAGATACAGACTACAGGATCACTGTTAGTAGATACAGACTACAGGATCACTGTTAGTAGATAGAGACTACAGGATCACTGTTAGTAGATACAGACTACAGGATCACTGTTAGTAAATATAGACTACAGGATCACTGTTAGTAGATTCAGTATCACTGTTAGTAGATACAGACTACAGGATCACTGTTAGTAAATACAGACTACAGGATCACTGTTAGTAGATACAGGATCACTGTTAGTAGATACGACTACAGGATCACTGTTAGTAAATGCAAACTACAGGATCACTGTTAGTAGATACAGGTTCACTGTTAGTAAATACAGACTACAGGATCACTGTTAGTAAATACAGACTACAGGATCACTGTTAGTAGATACAGACTACAGGATCACTGTTAGTAGATACAGGTTCACTGTTAGTAGATACAGACTACAGGATCACTGTTAGTAGATACAGACTACAGGATCACTGTTAGTAGATACAGACTACAGGATCACTGTTAGTAGATAGAGACTACAGGATCACTGTTAGTAGATACAGACTACAGGATCACTGTTAGTAAATATAGACTACAGGATCACTGTTAGTAGATACAGTATCACTGTTAGTAGATACAGACTACAGGATCACTGTTAGTAAATACAGACTACAGGATCACTTTTAGTAGATACAGGATCACTGTTAGTAGATACAGACTACAGGATCACTGTTAGTAGATACAGACTACAGGATCACTGTTAGTAGATACAGGATCACTGTTAGTAAATACAGACTACTGGATCACTGTTAGTAGATACAGACTACAGGATCACTGTTAGTAGATACAGGATCACTATTAGTAAATACAGACTACAGGATCACTGTTAGTAGATATAGACTACATGATCACTGTTAGTAGATACAGGATCACTGTTAGTAAATACAGACTACAGGGTCAATGTTAGGAAATACAGGATCACTGTTAGTAGATACAGACTACAGGATCACTGTTAGGAAATACAGACTACAGGATCACTGTTAGTAGATACAGACTACAGGATCACTGTTAGTAGATACAGGATCACTGTTAGTAAATACAGACTACAGGATCCCTGTTAGTAGATACAGGATCACTGTTAGTAAATACAGACTACAGGATCACTGTTAGTAGATACAGACTACAGGATCACTGTTAGTAGATCAAGGATCACTGTTAGTAAATACAGACTATAGGATCACTGTTAGTAGATACAGGATCACTGTTAGTAAATACAGACTACAGGATCACTGTTAGTAGATACAGACTACAGGATCACTGTTAGTAGATACAGACTACAGGATCACTGTTAGTAGGTACAGACTACAGGATCACTGTTAGTAGATAGAGACTACAGGATCACTGTTAGTAGATACAAACTACAGGATCACTGTTAGTAAATATAGACTACAGGATCACTGTTAGTAGATACAGGATCACTGTTAGTAGATACAGACTACAGGATCACTGTTAGTAAATACAGACTAAAGGATCACTGTTAGTAGATACAGACTACAGGATCACTGTTAGTAGATACAGACTACAGGATCACTGTTAGTAGATAGAGACTACAGGATCACTGTTAGTAGATACAGACTACAGGATCACTGTTAGTAAATATAGACTACAGGATCACTGTTAGTAGATACAGTATCACTGTTAGTAGATACAGACTACAGGATCACTGTGAGTAGATACAGGATCACTGTTAGGAAATACAGACTACAGGATCACTGTTAGTAGATACAGGATCACTGTTAGTAAATAAAGACTACTGGATCACTGTTAGTAGATACAGACTACAGGATCACTGTTAGTAGATACAGGATCACTGTTAGTAAATAGACTACAGGATCACTGTTAGTAGATACAGGATCACTGTTAGTAAATACAGACTACAGGATCACTGTTAGTAGATACAGACTACAGGATCACTGTTAGTAGATACAGACTACAGGATCACTGTTAGTAGATACAGACTACAGGATCACTGTTAGTATATACAGACTACAGGATCACTGTTAGTAGATACAGGATCACTGTTAGTAAATACAGACTACTGGATCACTGTTAGTAGATACAGACTACAGGATCACTGTTAGTAGATACAGGATTACTGTTAGTAAATACAGACTACAGGATCACTGTTAGTAGATACAGGATCACTGTTAGTAAATACAGACTACAGGATCACTGTTAGTAGATACAGACTACAGGATCACTGTTAGTAGATACAGACTACAGGATCACTGTTAGTAAATACAGACTACAGGATCACTGTTAGTAGATACAGACTACAGGATCACTGTTAGTAGATACAGGATCACTGTTAGTAAATACAGACTACTGGATCACTATTAGTAGATACAGACTACAGGATCACTGTTAGTAGATACAGGATCACTATTAGTAAATACAGACTACAGGATCACTGTTAGTAGATATAGACTACATGACCACTGTTAGTAGATACAGGATCACTGTTAGTAAATACAGACTACAGGGTCACTGTTAGGAAATACAGGATCACTGTTAGTAGATACAGACTACAGGATCACTGTTAGGAAATACAGACTACAGGATCACTGTTAGTAGATACAGACTACAGGATCACTGTTAGTAGATACAGGATCACTGTTAGTAAATACAGACTACAGGATCCCTGTTAGTAGATACAGGATCACTGTTAGTAAATACAGACTACAGGATCACTGTTAGTAGATACAGACTACAGGATCACTGTTAGTAGATCAAGGATCACTGTTAGTAAATACAGACTATAGGATCACTGTTAGTAGATACAGGATCACTGTTAGTAAATACAGACTACAGGATCACTGTTAGTAGATACAGACTACAGGATCACTGTTAGTAGATACAGACTACAGGATCACTGTTAGTAGGTACAGACTACAGGATCACTGTTAGTAGATAGAGACTACAGGATCACTGTTAGTAGATACAAACTACAGGATCACTGTTAGTAAATATAGACTACAGGATCACTGTTAGTAGATACAGGATCACTGTTAGTAGATACAGACTACAGGATCACTGTTAGTAAATACAGACTAAAGGATCACTGTTAGTAGATACAGACTACAGGATCACTGTTAGTAGATACAGACTACAGGATCACTGTTAGTAGATAGAGACTACAGGATCACTGTTAGTAGATACAGACTACAGGATCACTGTTAGTAAATATAGACTAAAGGATCACTGTTAGTAGATACAGTATCACTGTTAGTAGATACAGACTACAGGATCACTGTGAGTAGATACAGGATCACTGTTAGGAAATACAGACTACAGGATCACTGTTAGTAGATACAGGATCACTGTTAGTAAATACAGACTACTGGATCACTGTTAGTAGATACAGACTACAGGATCACTGTTAGTAGATACAGGATCACTGTTAGTAAATACAGACTACAGGATCACTGTTAGTAGATACAGGATCACTGTTAGTAAATACAGACTACAGGATCACTGTTAGTAGATACAGACTACAGGATCACTGTTAGTAGATACAGACTACAGGATCACTGTTAGTAGATACAGACTACAGGATCACTGTTAGTATATACAGACTACAGGATCACTGTTAGTAGATACAGGATCACTGTTAGTAAATACAGACTACTGGATCACTGTTAGTAAATACAGACTACAGGATCACTGTTAGTAGATACAGGATTACTGTTAGTAAATACAGACTACAGGATCACTGTTAGTAGATACAGGATCACTGTTAGTAAATACAGACTACAGGATCACTGTTAGTAGATACAGACTACAGGATCACTGTTAGTAGATACAGACTACAGGATCACTGTTAGTAAATACAGACTACAGGATCACTGTTAGTAGATACAGACTACAGGATCACTGTTAGTAGATACAGGATCACTGTTAGTAAATACAGACTACTGGATCACTATTAGTAGATACAGACTACAGGATCACTGTTAGTAGATACAGACTACAGGATTACTGTTAGTAGATAGAGACTACAGGATCACTGTTAGTAGATACAGACTACAGGATCACTGTTAGTAAATATAGACTACAGGATCACTGTTAGTAGATACAGTATCACTGTTAGTAGATACAGACTACAGGATCACTGTTAGTAGATACAGACTACAGGATCACTGTTAGGAAATACAGACTACATGATCACTGTTAGTAGATACAGACTACAGGATCACTGTTAGTAGATACAGGATCACTGTTAGTAAATACAGACTACAGGATCCCTGTTAGTAGATACAGGATCACTGTTAGTAAATACAGACTACAGGATCACTGTTAGTAGATACAGACTACAGGATCACTGTTAGTAGATCAAGGATCACTGTTAGTAAATACAGACTATAGGATCACTGTTAGTAGATACAGGATCACTGTTAGTAAATACAGACTACAGGATCACTGTTAGTAGATACAGACTACAGGATCACTGTTAGTAGATACAGACTACAGGATCACTGTTAGTAGGTACAGACTACAGGATCACTGTTAGTAGATAGAGACTACAGGATCACTGTTAGTAGATACAAACTACAGGATCACTGTTAGTAAATATAGACTACAGGATCACTGTTAGTAGATACAGGATCACTGTTAGTAGATACAGACTACAGGATCACTGTTAGTAAATACAGACTAAAGGATCACTGTTAGTAGATACAGACTACAGGATCACTGTTAGTAGATACAGACTACAGGATCACTGTTAGTAGATAGAGACTACAGGATCACTGTTAGTAGATACAGACTACAGGATCACTGTTAGTAAATATAGACTACAGGATCACTGTTAGTAGATACAGTATCACTGTTAGTAGATACAGACTACAGGATCACTGTGAGTAGATACAGGATCACTGTTAGGAAATACAGACTACAGGATCACTGTTAGTAGATACAGGATCACTGTTAGTAAATACAGACTACTGGATCACTGTTAGTAGATACAGACTACAGGATCAATGTTAGTAGATACAGGATCACTGTTAGTAAATACAGACTACAGGATCACTGTTAGTAGATACAGGATCACTGTTAGTAAATACAGACTACAGGATCACTGTTAGTAGATACAGACTACAGGATCACTGTTAGTAGATACAGACTACAGGATCACTGTTAGTAGATACAGACTACAGGATCACTGTTAGTATAGACAGACTACAGGATCACTGTTAGTAGATACAGGATCACTGTTAGTAAATACAGACTACTGGATCACTGTTAGTAGATACAGACTACAGAATCACTGTTAGTAGATACAGGATTACTGTTAGTAAATACAGACTACAGGATCACTGTTAGTAGATACAGGATCACTGTTAGTAAATACAGACTACAGGATCACTGTTAGTAGATACAGACTACAGGATCACTGTTAGTAGATACAGACTACAGGATCACTGTTAGTAAATACAGACTACAGGATCACTGTTAGTAGATACAGACTACAGGATCACTGTTAGTAGATACATGATCACTGTTAGTAAATACAGACTACTGGATCACTATTAGTAGATACAGACTACAGGATCACTGTTAGTAGATACAGGATCACTATTAGTAAATACAGACTACAGGATCACTGTTAGTAGATATAGACTACATGACCACTGTTAGTAGATACAGGATCACTGTTAGTAAATACAGACTACAGGGTCACTGTTAGGAAATACAGGATCACTGTTAGTAGATACAGACTACAGGATCACTGTTAGGAAATACAGACTACAGGATCACTGTTAGTAGATACAGACTACAGGATCACTGTTAGTAGATACAGGATCACTGTTAGTAAATACAGACTACAGGATCCCTGTTAGTAGATACAGGATCACTGTTAGTAAATACGGACTACAGGATCACTGTTAGTAGATACAGACTACAGGATCACTGTTAGTAGATCAAGGATCACTGTTAGTAAATACAGACTATAGGATCACTGTTAGTAGATACAGGATCACTGTTAGTAAATACAGACTACAGGATCACTGTTAGTAGATACAGACTACAGGATCACTGTTAGTAGATACAGACTACAGGATCACTGTTAGTAGATACAGACTACAGGATCACTGTTAGTAGATAGAGACTACAGGATCACTGTTAGTAGATACAGACTACAGGATCACTGTTAGTAAATATAGACTACAGGATCACTGTTAGTAGATACAGGATCACTGTTAGTAGATACAGACTACAGGATCACTGTTAGTAAATACAGACTACAGGATCACTGTTAGTAGATACAGGATCACTGTTAGTAGATACAGACTACAGGATCACTGTTAGTAGATACAGACTACAGGATCACTGTTAGTAGATACAGACTACAGGATCACTGTTAGTAGATAGAGACTACAGGATCACTGTTAGTAGATACAGACTACAGGATCACTGTTAGTAAATATAGACTACAGGATCACTGTTCGTAGATACAGTATCACTGTTAGTAGATACAGACTACAGGATCACTGTTAGTAAATACAGACTACAGGATCACTGTTAGTAGATACAGGATCACTGTTAGTAGATACAGACTACAGGATCACTGTTAGTAAATGCAGACTACAGGATCACCGTCAGTAGATACAGACTACAGGATCACTGTTAGTAAATACAGTCAACAGGATCACTGTTAGTAGATACAGGTTCACTGTTAGTAAATACAGACTACAGGATCACTGTTAGTAAATACAGTCTACAGGATCACTGTTAGTAGATACAGACTACAGGATCACTGTCAGTAGATACAGGTTCACTGTTAGTAGATACAGACTACAGGATCACTGTTAGTAGATACAGACTACAGGATCACTGTTAGTAGATACAGACTACAGGATTACTGTTAGTAGATAGAGACTACAGGATCACTGTTAGTAGATACAGACTACAGGATCACTGTTAGTAAATATAGACTACAGGATCACTGTTAGTAGATACAGTATCACTGTTAGTAGATACAGACTACAGGATCACTGTTAGTAAATACAGACTACAGGATCACTGTTAGTAGATACAGGATCACTGTTAGTAGATACAGACTACAGGATCACTGTTAGTAGATACAGACTACAGGATCACTGTTAGTAGATACAGGATCACTGTTAGTAAATACAGACTACTGGATCACTGTTAGTAGATACAGACTACAGGATCACTGTTAGTAGATACAGGATCACTATTAGTAAATACAGACTACAGGATCACTGTTAGTAGATATATACTACATGATCACTGTTAGTAGATACAGGATCACTGTTAGTAAATACAGACTACAGGGTCACTGTTAGGAAATACAGGATCACTGTTAGTAGATACAGACTACAGGATCACTGTTAGGAAATACAGACTACAGGATCACTGTTAGTAGATACAGACTACAGGATCACTGTTAGTAGATACAGGATCACTGTTAGTAAATACAGACTACAGGATCCCTGTTAGTAGATACAGGATCACTGTTAGTAAATACAGACTACAGGATCACTGTTAGTAGATACAGACTACAGGATCACTGTTAGTAGATCAAGGATCACTGTTAGTAAATACAGACTATAGGATCACTGTTAGTAGATACAGGATCACTGTTAGAAAATACAGACTACAGGATCACTGTTAGTAGATACAGACTACAGGATCACTGTTAGTAGATACAGACTACAGGATCACTGTTAGTAGATACAGACTACAGGATCACTGTTAGTAGATAGAGACTACAGGATCACTGTTAGTAGATACAGACTACAGGATCACTGTTAGTAAATATAGACTACAGGATCACTGTTAGTAGATACAGGATCACTGTTAGTAGATACAGACTACAGGATCACTGTTAGTAAATACAGACTACAGGATCACTGTTAGTAGATACAGGATCACTGTTAGTAGATACAGACTACAGGATCACTGTTAGTAGATACAGACTACAGGATCACTGTTAGTAGATACAGACTACAGGATCACTGTTAGTAGATAGAGACCACAGGATCACTGTTAGTAGATACAGACTACAGGATCACTGTTAGTAAATATAGACTACAGGATCACTGTTAGTAGATACAGTATCACTGTTAGTAGATACAGACTACAGGATCAGACTACAGGACCCGGGGAAGGACTGCCCGTTCCATGATCTCGCCATCACGGTTGACAACTCCGCTGTGTCCTCCTCCCAGAGTGCGAAGAGCCTAGGCGTGACCCTGGACAACACCCTGTCGTTCTCCGCCAACATCAAGGCGGTGACCCGCTCCTGCAGGTTCATGCTCTACAACATTCGGAGAGTGCGACCCTGCCTTACACAGGAAGCGGCGCAGGTCCTGGTCCAGGCACTTGTCATCTCCCGTCTGGACTACTGCAACTCGCTGTTGGCTGGGCTCCCTGCCTGTGCCATTAAACCCCTACAACTCATCCAGAATGCCGCAGCCCGTCTGGTGTTCAACCTTCCCAAGTTCTCTCACGTCACCCCCCTCCTCCGCACACTCCACTGGCTTCCAGTTGAAGCTCGCATCCGCTACAAGACCATGGTGCTTGCCTATGGAGCAGTGAGGGGAACGGCACCTCTGTACCTTCAGGCTCTGATCAGTCCCTACACCCAAACGAGGACATTGCGTTCATCCACCTCTGGCCTGCTGGCTCCCCTTCCTCTGCGGAAGCACAGCTCCCGCTCAGCCCAGTCAAAACTGTTCGCTGCTCTGGCACCCCAATGGTGGAACAAGCTCCCTCACGACGCCAGGACAGCGGAGTCACTCACCACCTTCCGGAGACATTTGAAACCCCACCTCTTTAAGGAATACCTGGGATAGGATAAAGTATTCCTTCTAACCCCCCCCCCCCCCCCCCCCCCCAAATTGTAAAGTGGTTATCCCACTGGCTATAGGGTGAACGCACCAATTTGTGAGTCGCTCTGGCTAAGAGCGTCTGCTAAATGACGTTAATGTGCCCTTGAGCAAGGCACTTAACCCTAATTGCTCCTGTAAGTCGCTCTGGTTAAGAGCGTCTGCTAAATGACTAAAATGTAAAAATGTAAATGTAATGTAAATGGATCACTGTTAGTAAATACAGACTACAGGATCACTGTTAGTAGATACAGGATCACTGTTAGTAGATACAGACTACAGGATCACTGTTAGTAAATGCAGACTACAGGATCACCGTCAGTAGATACAGACTACAGGATCACTGTTAGTAAATACAGTCAACAGGATCACTGTTAGTAGATACAGGTTCACTGTTAGTAAATACAGACTACAGGATCACTGTTAGTAAATACAGACTACAGGATCACTGTTAGTAGATACAGACTACAGGATCACTGTTAGTAGATACAGGTTCACTGTTAGTAAATACAGACTACAGGATCACTGTTAGTAGATACAGGATCACTGTTAGTAAATACAGACTACAGGATCACTGTTAGTAGATACAGACTACAGGATCACTGTTAGTAAATACAGACTACAGGATCACTGTTAGTAGATACAGACTACAGGATCACTGTTAGTAGATACAGACTACAGGATCACTGTTAGTAGATACAGACTACAGGATCACTGTTAGTAGATACAGGATCACTGTTAGGAAATACAGACTACAGGATCACTGTTAGTAGATACATGATCACTGTTAGTAAATACAGACTACTGGATCACTGTTAGTAGATACATACTACAGGATCACTGTTAGTAGATACAGGATCACTGTTAGTAAATACAGACTACAGGATCACTGTTAGTAGATACAGACTACAGGATCACTGTTAGTAGATACAGGATCACTGTTAGTAAATACAGACTACAGGATCACTGTTAGTAGATACAGACTACAGGATCACTGTTAGTAGATACAGGATCACTGTTAGGAAATACAGACTACAGGATCACTGTTAGTAGATACATGATCACTGTTAGTAAATACAGACTACTGGATCACTGTTAATAGATACAGACTACAGGATCCCTGTTAGTAGATACAGGATCACTGTTAGTAAATACAGACTACAGGATCACTGTTAGTAGATACAGACTACAGGATCACTGTTAGTAGATCAAGGATCACTGTTAGTAAATACAGACTATAGGATCACTGTTAGTAGATACAGGATCACTGTTAGTAAATACAGACTACAGGATCACTGTTAGTATATACAGACTACAGGATCACTGTTAGTAGATACAGACTACAGGATCACTGTTAGTAGATACGGACTACAGGATCACTGTTAGTAGATAGAGACTACAGGATCACTGTTAGTAGATACAGACTACAGGATCACTGTTAGTAAATATAGACTACAGGATCACTGTTAGTAGATACAGGATCACTGTTAGTAGATACAGACTACAGGATCACTGTTAGTAAATACAGACTACAGGATCACTGTTAGTAGATACAGGATCACTGTTAGTAGATACAGACTACAGGATCACTGTTAGTAAATACAGACTACAGGATCACTGTTAGTAGATACAGGATCACTGTTAGTAGATACAGACTACAGGATCACTGTTAGTAAATGCAGACTACAGGATCACCGTCAGTAGATACAGACTACAGGATCACTGTTAGTAAATACAGTCTACAGGATCACTGTTAGTAGATACAGGTTCACTGTTAGTAAATACAGACTACAGGATCACTGTTAGTAAATACAGACTACAGGATCACTGTTAGTAGATACAGACTACAGGATCACTGTTAGTAGATACAGGTTCACTGTTAGTAAATACAGACTACAGGATCACTGTTAGTAGATACAGGATCACTGTTAGTAAATACAGACTACAGGATCACTGTTAGTAGATACAGACTACAGGATCACTGTTAGTAAATACAGACTACAGGATCACTGTTAGTAGATACAGACTACAGGATCACTGTTAGTAGATACAGACTACAGGATCACTGTTAGTAGATACAGACTACAGGATCACTGTTAGTAGATACAGGATCACTGTTAGGAAATACAGACTACAGGATCACTGTTAGTAGATACATGATCACTGTTAGTAAATACAGACTACTGGATCACTGTTAGTAGATACAGACTACAGGATCACTGTTAGTAGATACAGGATCACTGTTAGTAAATACAGACTACAGGATCACTGTTAGTAGATACAGACTACAGGATCACTGTTAGTAGATACAGGATCACTGTTAGTAAATACAGACTACAGGATCACTGTTAGTAGATACAGACTACAGGATCACTGTTAGTAGATACAGGATCACTGTTAGGAAATACAGACTACAGGATCACTGTTAGTAGATACATGATCACTGTTAGTAAATACAGACTACTGGATCACTGTTAGTAGATACAGACTACAGGATCACTGTTAGTAGATACAGGATCACTGTTAGTAAATACAGACTACAGGATCACTGTTAGTAGATACAGACTACAGGATCACTGTTAGTAGATACAGGATCACTGTTAGTAAATACAGACTACAGGATCACTGTTAGTAGATACAGACTACAGGATCACTGTTAGTAGATACAGGATCACTGTTAGGAAATACAGACTACAGGATCACTGTTAGTAGATACATGATCACTGTTAGTAAATACAGACTACTGGATTACTGTTATTAGATACAGGATCACTGTTAGTTGATACAGACTACAGGATCACTGTTAGTAAATATAGACTACAGGATCACTGTTAGTAGATACAGGATCACTGTTAGTAGATACAGACTACAGGATCACTGTTAGTAAATACAGACTACAGGATCACTGTTAGTAGATACAGGATAACTGTTAGTAGATACAGACTACTGGATCACTGTTAGTAGAGACAGACTACAGGATCACTGTTAGTAGATACAGACTACAGGATCACTGTTAGTAGATAGAGACTACAGGATCACTGTTAGTAGATACAGACTACAGGATCACTGTTAGTAAATATAGACTACAGGATCACTGTTAGTAGATACAGTATCACTGTTAGTAGATACAGACTACAGGATCACTGTTAGTAAATACAGACTACAGGATCACTTTTAGTAGATACAGGATCACTGTTAGTAGATCCAGACTACAGGATCACTGTTAGTAAATGCAGACTACAGGATCACCGTCAGTAGATACAGACTACAGGATCACTGTTAGTAGATACAGGATCACTGTTAGTAAATACAGACTACAGGATCACTGTTAGTAAATACAGACTACAGGATCACTGTTAGTAGATACAGACTACAGGATCACTGTTAGTAGATACAGGTTCACTGTTAGTAAATACAGACTACAGGATCACTGTTAGTAAATACAGACTACAGGATCACTGTTAGTAGATACAGACTACAGGATCACTGTTAGTAGATACAGGTTCACTGTTAGTAAATACAGACTACAGGATCACTGTTAGTAGATACAGGATCACTGTTAGTAAATGCAGACTACAGGATCACCATCAGTAGATGCAGACTACAGGATCACTGTTAGTAAATACAGTCTACAGGATCACTGTTAGTAGATACAGGTTCACTGTTAGTAAATACAGACTACAGGATCACTGTTAGTAAATACAGACTACAGGATCACTGTTAGTAGATACAGACTACAGGATCACTGTTTGTAGATACAGGTTCACTGTTAGTAAATACAGACTACAGGATCACTGTTAGTAGATACAGGATCACTGTTAGTAAATACAGACTACAGGATCACTGTTAGTAGATACAGACTACAGGATCACTGTTAGTAAATACAGACTACAGGATCACTGTTAGTAGATACAGACTACAGGATCACTGTTAGTAGATACAGACTACAGGATCACTGTTAGTAGATACAGACTACAGGATCACTGTTAGTAGATACAGGATCACTGTTAGGAAATAAAGACTACAGGATCACTGTTAGTAGATACATGATCACTGTTAGTAAATACAGACTACTGGATCACTGTTAGTAGATACAGACTACAGGATCACTGTTAGTAGATACAGGATCACTGTTAGTAAATACAGACTACAGGATCACTGTTAGTAGATACAGACTACAGGATCACTGTTAGTAGATACAGGATCACTGTTAGGAAATACAGACTACAGGATCACTGTTAGTAGATACATGATCACTGTTAGTAAATACAGACTACTGGATCACTGTTAGTAGATACAGACTACAGGATCACTGTTAGTAGATACAGGATCACTGTTAGTAAATACAGACTACAGGATCACTGTTAGTAGATACAGACTACAGGATCACTGTTAGTAGATACAGGATCACTGTTAGTAAATACAGACTACATGATCACTGTTAGTAGATACAGGATCACTGTTAGTAAATACAGACTACAGGATCACTGTTAGTATATACAGACTACAGGATCACTGTTAGTAGATACAGACTACAGGATCACTGTTAGTAGATACAGACTACAGGATCACTGTTAGTAGATAGAGACTACAGGATCACTGTTAGTAGATACAGACTACAGGATCACTGTTAGTAAATATAGACTACAGGATCACTGTTAGTAGATACAGGATCACTGTTAGTAGATACAGACTACAGGATCACTGTTAGTAAATACAGACTACAGGATCACTGTTAGTAGATACAGGATCACTGTTAGTAGATACAGACTACAGGATCACTGTTAGTAAATACAGACTACAGGATCACTGTTAGTAGATACAGGATCACTGTTAGTAAATACAGACTACAGGATCACTGTTAGTAGATACAGGATCACTGTTAGTAGATACAGACTACATGATCACTGTTAGTAAATGCAGACTACAGGATCACCGTCAGTAGATACAGACTACAGGATCACTGTTAGTAGATACAGGATCACTGTTAGTAAATACAGACTACAGGATCACTGTTAGTAGATACAGACTACAGGATCACTGTTAGTAGATACAGGATCACTGTTAGGAAATACAGACTACAGGATCACTGTTAGTAGATACATGATCACTGTTAGTAAATACAGACTACTGGATCACTGTTAGTAGATACAGACTACAGGATCACTGTTAGTAGATACAGGATCACTGTTAGTAAATACAGACTACAGGATCACTGTTAGTAGATACAGACTACAGGATCACTGTTAGTAGATACAGGATCACTGTTAGGAAATACAGACTACAGGATCACTGTTAGTAGATACATGATCACTGTTAGTAAATACAGACTACTGGATCACTGTTAGTAGATACAGACTACAGGATCACTGTTAGTAGATACAGGATCACTGTTAGTAAATACAGACTACAGGATCACTGTTAGTAGATACAGACTACAGGATCACTGTTAGTAGATACAGACTACAGGATCACTGTTAGTAAATACAGACTACAGGATCACTGTTAGTAGATACAGACTACAGGATCACTGTTAGTAGATACAGGATCACTGTTAGTAAATACAGACTACTGGATCACTATTAGTAGATACAGACTACAGGATCACTGTTAGTAGATACAGACTACAGGATTACTGTTAGTAGATAGAGACTACAGGATCACTGTTAGTAGATACAGACTACAGGATCACTGTTAGTAAATATAGACTACAGGATCACTGTTAGTAGATACAGTATCACTGTTAGTAGATACAGACTACAGGATCACTGTTAGTAGATACAGACTACAGGATCACTGTTAGGAAATACAGACTACAGGATCACTGTTAGTAGATACAGACTACAGGATCACTGTTAGTAGATACAGGATCACTGTTAGTAAATACAGACTACATGATCCCTGTTAGTAGATACAGGATCACTGTTAGTAAATACAGACTACAGGATCACTGTTAGTAGATACAGACTACAGGATCACTGTTAGTAGATCAAGGATCACTGTTAGTAAATACAGACTATAGGATCACTGTTAGTAGATACAGGATCACTGTTAGTAAATACAGACTACAGGATCACTGTTAGTAGATACAGACTACAGGATCACTGTTAGTATATACAGACTACAGGATCACTGTTAGTAGATACAGACTACAGGATCACTGTTAGTAGATACAGACTACAGGATCACTGTTAGTAGATAGAGACTACAGGATCACTGTTAGTAGATACAGACTACAGGATCACTGTTAGTAAATATAGACTACAGGATCACTGTTAGTAGATACAGGATCACTGTTAGTAGATACAGACTACAGGATCACTGTTAGTAAATACAGACTACAGGATCACTGTTAGTAGATACAGGATCACTGTTAGTAGATACAGACTACAGGATCACTGTTAGTAAATACAGACTACAGGATCACTGTTAGTAGATACAGGATCACTGTTAGTAGATACAGACTACATGATCACTGTTAGTAAATGCAGACTACAGGATCACCGTCAGTAGATACAGACTACAGGATCACTGTTAGTAGATACAGGATCACTGTTAGTAAATACAGACTACAGGATCACTGTTAGTAGATACAGACTACAGGATCACTGTTAGTAGATACAGGATCACTGTTAGGAAATACAGACTACAGGATCACTGTTAGTAGATACATGATCACTGTTAGTAAATACAGACTACTGGATCACTGTTAGTAGATACAGACTACAGGATCACTGTTAGTAGACACAGGATCACTGTTAGTAAATACAGACTACAGGATCACTGTTAGTAGATACAGGATCACTGTTAGGAAATACAGACTACAGGATCACTGTTAGTAGATACATGATCACTGTTAGTAAATACAGACTACTGGATCACTGTTAGTAGATACAGACTACAGGATCACTGTTAGTAGATACATGATCACTGTTAGTAAATACAGACTACAGGATCACTGTTAGTAGATACAGACTACAGGATCACTGTTAGTAGATACAGACTACAGGATCACTGTTAGTAAATACAGACTACAGGATCACTGTTAGTAGATACAGACTACAGGATCACTGTTAGTAGATACAGGATCACTGTTAGTAAATACAGACTACTGGATCACTATTAGTAGATACAGACTACAGGATCACTGTTAGTAGATACAGACTACAGGATTACTGTTAGTAGATAGAGACTACAGGATCACTGTTAGTAGATACAGACTACAGGATCACTGTTAGTAAATATAGACTACAGGATCACTGTTAGTAGATACAGTATCACTGTTAGTAGATACAGACTACAGGATCACTGTTAGTAGATACAGACTACAGGATCACTGTTAGGAAATACAGACTACAGGATCACTGTTAGTAGATACAGACTACAGGATCACTGTTAGTAGATACAGGATCACTGTTAGTAAATACAGACTACAGGATCCCTGTTAGTAGATACAGGATCACTGTTAGTAAATACAGACTACAGGATCACTGTTAGTAGATACAGACTACAGGATCACTGTTAGTAGATCAAGGATCACTGTTAGTAAATACAGACTATAGGATCACTGTTAGTAGATACAGGATCACTGTTAGTAAATACAGACTACAGGATCACTGTTAGTAGATACAGACTACAGGATCACTGTTAGTAGGTACAGACTACAGGATCACTGTTAGTAGATAGAGACTACAGGATCACTGTTAGTAGATACAAACTACAGGATCACTGTTAGTAAATATAGACTACAGGATCACTGTTAGTAGATACAGGATCACTGTTAGTAGATACAGACTACAGGATCACTGTTAGTAAATACAGACTAAAGGATCACTGTTAGTAGATACAGACTACAGGATCACTGTTAGTAGATACAGACTACAGGATCACTGTTAGTAGATAGAGACTACAGGATCACTGTTAGTAGATACAGACTACAGGATCACTGTTAGTAAATATAGACTACAGGATCACTGTTAGTAGATACAGTATCACTGTTAGTAGATACAGACTACAGGATCACTGTGAGTAGATACAGGATCACTGTTAGGAAATACAGACTACAGGATCACTGTTAGTAGATACAGGATCACTGTTAGTAAATACAGACTACTGGATCACTGTTAGTAGATACAGACTACAGGATCACTGTTAGTAGATACAGGATCACTGTTAGTAAATACAGACTACAGGATCACTGTTAGTAGATACAGGATCACTGTTAGTAAATACAGACTACAGGATCACTGTTAGTAGATACAGACTACAGGATCACTGTTAGTAGATACAGACTACAGGATCACTGTTAGTAGATACAGACTACAGGATCACTGTTAGTATATACAGACTACAGGATCACTGTTAGTAGATACAGGATCACTGTTAGTAAATACAGACTACTGGATCACTGTTAGTAGATACAGACTACAGGATCACTGTTAGTAGATACAGGATTACTGTTAGTAAATACAGACTACAGGATCACTGTTAGTAGATACAGGATCACTGTTAGTAAATACAGACTACAGGATCACTGTTAGTAGATACAGACTACAGGATCACTGTTAGTAGATACAGACTACAGGATCACTGTTAGTAAATACAGACTACAGGATCACTGTTAGTAGATACAGACTACAGGATCACTGTTAGTAGATACAGGATCACTGTTAGTAAATACAGACTACAGGGTCACTGTTAGGAAATACAGGATCACTGTTAGTAGATACAGACTACAGGATCACTGTTAGGAAATACAGACTACAGGATCACTGTTAGTAGATACAGACTACAGGATCACTGTTAGTAGATACAGGATCACTGTTAGTAAATACAGACTACAGGATCCCTGTTAGTAGATACAGGATCACTGTTAGTAAATACGGACTACAGGATCACTGTTAGTAGATACAGACTACAGGATCACTGTTAGTAGATCAAGGATCACTGTTAGTAAATACAGACTATAGGATCACTGTTAGTAGATACAGGATCACTGTTAGTAAATGCAGACTACAGGATCACTGTTAGTAGATACAGACTACAGGATCACTGTTAGTAGATACAGACTACAGGATCACTGTTAGTAGATACAGACTACAGGATCACTGTTAGTAGATAGAGACTACAGGATCACTGTTAGTAGATACAGACTACAGGATCACTGTTAGTAAATATAGACTACAGGATCACTGTTAGTAGATACAGGATCACTGTTAGTAGATACAGACTACAGGATCACTGTTAGTAAATACAGACTACAGGATCACTGTTAGTAGATACAGGATCACTGTTAGTAGATACAGACTACAGGATCACTGTTAGTAGATACAGACTACAGGATCACTGTTAGTAGATACAGACTACAGGATCACTGTTAGTAGATAGAGACTACAGGATCACTGTTAGTAGATACAGACTACAGGATCACTGTTAGTAAATATAGACTACAGGATCACTGTTCGTAGATACAGTATCACTGTTAGTAGATACAGACTACAGGATCACTGTTAGTAAATACAGACTACAGGATCACTGTTAGTAGATACAGGATCACTGTTAGTAGATACAGACTACAGGATCACTGTTAGTAAATGCAGACTACAGGATCACCGTCAGTAGATACAGACTACAGGATCACTGTTAGTAAATACAGTCAACAGGATCACTGTTAGTAGATACAGGTTCACTGTTAGTAAATACAGACTACAGGATCACTGTTAGTAAATACAGTCTACAGGATCACTGTTAGTAGATACAGACTACAGGATCACTGTCAGTAGATACAGGTTCACTGTTAGTAGATACAGACTACAGGATCACTGTTAGTAGATACAGACTACAGGATCACTGTTAGTAGATACAGACTACAGGATTACTGTTAGTAGATAGAGACTACAGGATCACTGTTAGTAGATACAGACTACAGGATCACTGTTAGTAAATATAGACTACAGGATCACTGTTAGTAGATACAGTATCACTGTTAGTAGATACAGACTACAGGATCACTGTTAGTAAATACAGACTACAGGATCACTGTTAGTAGATACAGGATCACTGTTAGTAGATACAGACTACAGGATCACTGTTAGTAGATACAGACTACAGGATCACTGTTAGTAGATACAGGATCACTGTTAGTAAATACAGACTACTGGATCACTGTTAGTAGATACAGACTACAGGATCACTGTTAGTAGATACAGGATCACTATTAGTAAATACAGACTACAGGATCACTGTTAGTAGATATATACTACATGATCACTGTTAGTAGATACAGGATCACTGTTAGTAAATACAGACTACAGGGTCACTGTTAGGAAATACAGGATCACTGTTAGTATATACAGACTATAGGATCACTGTTAGGAAATACAGACTACAGGATCACTGTTAGTAGATACAGACTACAGGATCACTGTTAGTAGATACAGGATCACTGTTAGTAAATACAGACTACAGGATCCCTGTTAGTAGATACAGGATCACTGTTAGTAAATACAGACTACAGGATCACTGTTAGTAGATACAGACTACAGGATCACTGTTAGTAGATCAAGGATCACTGTTAGTAAATACAGACTATAGGATCACTGTTAGTAGATACAGGATCACTGTTAGAAAATACAGACTACAGGATCACTGTTAGTAGATACAGACTACAGGATCACTGTTAGTAGATACAGACTACAGGATCACTGTTAGTAGATACAGACTACAGGATCACTGTTAGTAGATAGAGACTACAGGATCACTGTTAGTAGATACAGACTACAGGATCACTGTTAGTAAATATAGACTACAGGATCACTGTTAGTAGATACAGGATCACTGTTAGTAGATACAGACTACAGGATCACTGTTAGTAAATACAGACTACAGGATCACTGTTAGTAGATACAGGATCACTGTTAGTAGATACAGACTACAGGATCACTGTTAGTAGATACAGACTACAGGATCACTGTTAGTAGATACAGACTACAGGATCACTGTTAGTAGATAGAGACCACAGGATCACTGTTAGTAGATACAGACTACAGGATCACTGTTAGTAAATATAGACTACAGGATCACTGTTAGTAGATACAGTATCACTGTTAGTAGATACAGACTACAGGATCACTGTTAGTAAATACAGACTACAGGATCACTGTTAGTAGATACAGGATCACTGTTAGTAGATACAGACTACAGGATCACTGTTAGTAAATGCAGACTACAGGATCACCGTCAGTAGATACAGACTACAGGATCACTGTTAGTAAATACAGTCAACAGGATCACTGTTAGTAGATACAGGTTCACTGTTAGTAAATACAGACTACAGGATCACTGTTAGTAAATACAGACTACAGGATCACTGTTAGTAGATACAGACTACAGGATCACTGTTAGTAGTTACAGGTTCACTGTTAGTAAATACAGACTACAGGATCACTGTTAGTAGATACAGGATCACTGTTAGTAAATACAGACTACAGGATCACTGTTAGTAGATACAGACTACAGGATCACTGTTAGTAAATACAGACTACAGGATCACTGTTAGTAGATACAGACTACAGGATCACTGTTAGTAGATACAGACTACAGGATCACTGTTAGTAGATACAGACTACAGGATCACTGTTAGTAGATACAGGATCACTGTTAGGAAATACAGACTACAGGATCACTGTTAGTAGATACATGATCACTGTTAGTAAATACAGACTACTGGATCACTGTTAGTAGATACAGGCTACAGGATCACTGTTAGTAGATACAGGATCACTGTTAGTAAATACAGACTACAGGATCACTGTTAGTAGATACAGACTACAGGATCACTGTTAGTAAATACAGACTACAGGATCACTGTTAGTAGATACAGACTACAGGATCACTGTTAGTAGATACAGACTACAGGATCACTGTTAGTAGATACAGTCTACAGGATCACTGTTAGTAGATACAGGATCACTGTTAGGAAATACAGACTACAGGATCACTGTTAGTAGATACATGATCACTGTTAGTAAATACAGACTACTGGATCACTGTTAGTAGATACAGACTACAGGATCACTGTTAGTAGATACAGGATCACTGTTAGTAAATACAGACTACAGGATCACTGTTAGTAGATACAGACTACAGGATCACTGTTAGTAGATACAGGATCACTGTTAGTAAATACAGACTACAGGATCACTGTTAGTAGATACAGACTACAGGATCACTGTTAGTAGATACAGGATCACTGTTAGGAAATACAGACTACAGGATCACTGTTAGTAGATACATGATCACTGTTAGTAAATACAGACTACTGGATCACTGTTAGTAGATACAGACTACAGGATCACTGTTAGTAGATACAGGATCACTGTTAGTAAATACAGACTACAGGATCACTGTTAGTAGATACAGACTACAGGATCACTGTTAGTAGATACAGGATCACTGTTAGTAAATACAGACTACAGGATCACTGTTAGTAGATACAGACTACAGGATCACTGTTAGTAGATACAGGATCACTGTTAGGAAATACAGACTACAGGATCACTGTTAGTAGATACATGATCACTGTTAGTAAATACAGACTACTGGATTACTGTTATTAGATACAGGATCACTGTTAGTTGATACAGACTACAGGATCACTGTTAGTAAATATAGACTACAGGATCACTGTTAGTAGATACAGGATCACTGTTAGTAGATACAGACTACAGGATCACTGTTAGTAAATACAGACTACAGGATCACTGTTAGTAGATACAGGATAACTGTTAGTAGATACAGACTACTGGATCACTGTTAGTAGAGACAGACTACAGGATCACTGTTAGTAGATACAGACTACAGGATCACTGTTAGTAGATAGAGACTACAGGATCACTGTTAGTAGATACAGACTACAGGATCACTGTTAGTAAATATAGACTACAGGATCACTGTTAGTAGATACAGGTTCACTGTTAGTAAATACAGACTACAGGATCACTGTTAGTAAATACAGACTACAGGATCACTGTTAGTAGATACAGACTACAGGATCACTGTTAGTAGATACAGACTACAGGATCACTGTTAGTAAATATAGACTACAGGATCACTGTTAGTAGATACAGGTTCACTGTTAGTAAATACAGACTACAGGATCACTGTTAGTAAATACAGACTACAGGATCAATGTTAGTAAATACAGACTACAGGATCACTGTTAGTAGATACAGACTACAGGATCACTGTTTGTAGATACAGGTTCACTGTTAGTAAATACAGACTACAGGATCACTGTTAGTAGATACAGGATCACTGTTAGTAAATACAGACTACAGGATCACTGTTAGTAGATACAGACTACAGGATCACTGTTAGTAAATACAGACTACAGGATCACTGTTAGTAGATACAGACTACAGGATCACTGTTAGTAGATACAGACTACAGGATCACTGTTAGTAGATACAGACTACAGGATCACTGTTAGTAGATACAGGATCACTGTTAGGAAATACAGACTACAGGATCACTGTTAGTAGATACATGATCACTGTTAGTAAATACAGACTACTGGATCACTGTTAGTAGATACAGACTACAGGATCACTGTTAGTAGATACAGGATCACTGTTAGTAAATACAGACTACAGGATCACTGTTAGTATATACAGACTACAGGATCACTGTTAGTAGATACAGACTACAGGATCACTGTTAGTAGATACAGACTACAGGATCACTGTTAGTAGATAGAGACTACAGGATCACTGTTAGTAGATACAGACTACAGGATCACTGTTAGTAAATATAGACTACAGGATCACTGTTAGTAGATACAGGATCACTGTTAGTAGATACAGACTACAGGATCACTGTTAGTAAATACAGACTACAGGATCACTGTTAGTAGATACAGGATCACTGTTAGTAGATACAGACTACAGGATCACTGTTAGTAAATACAGACTACAGGATCACTGTTAGTAGATACAGACTACAGGATCACTGTTAGTAAATGCAGACTACAGGATCACCGTCAGTAGATACAGACTACAGGATCACTGTTAGTAAATACAGTCTACAGGATCACTGTTAGTAGATACAGGTTCACTGTTAGTAAATACAGACTACAGGATCACTGTTAGTAAATACAGACTACAGGATCACTGTTAGTAGATACAGACTACAGGATCACTGTTAGTAGATACAGGTTCACTGTTAGTAAATACAGACTACAGGATCACTGTTAGTAGATACAGGATCACTGTTAGTAAATACAGACTACAGGATCACTGTTAGTAGATACAGACTACAGGATCACTGTTAGTAAATACAGACTACAGGATCACTGTTAGTACATACAGACTACAGGATCACTGTTAGTAGATACAGGATCACTGTTAGTAAATACAGACTACAGGATCACTGTTAGTAGATACAGACTACAGGATCACTGTTAGTAGATACAGGATCACTGTTAGTAAATACAGACTACAGGATCACTGTTAGTAGATACAGACTACAGGATCACTGTTAGTAGATACAGGATCACTGTTAGGAAATACAGACTACAGGATCACTGTTAGTAGATACATGATCACTGTTAGTAAATACAGACTACTGGATTACTGTTATTAGATACAGGATCACTGTTAGTTGATACAGACTACAGGATCACTGTTAGTAAATATAGACTACAGGATCACTGTTAGTAGATACAGGATCACTGTTAGTAGATACAGACTACAGGATCACTGTTAGTAAATACAGACTACAGGATCACTGTTAGTAGATACAGGATAACTGTTAGTAGATACAGACTACTGGATCACTGTTAGTAGAGACAGACTACAGGATCACTGTTAGTAGATACAGACTACAGGATCACTGTTAGTAGATAGAGACTACAGGATCACTGTTAGTAGATACAGACTACAGGATCACTGTTAGTAAATATAGACTACAGGATCACTGTTAGTAGATACAGGTTCACTGTTAGTAAATACAGACTACAGGATCACTGTTAGTAAATACAGACTACAGGATCACTGTTAGTAGATACAGACTACAGGATCACTGTTAGTAGATACAGACTACAGGATCACTGTTAGTAAATATAGACTACAGGATCACTGTTAGTAGATACAGGTTCACTGTTAGTAAATACAGACTACAGGATCACTGTTAGTAAATACAGACTACAGGATCACTGTTAGTAAATACAGACTACAGGATCACTGTTAGTAGATACAGACTACAGGATCACTGTTTGTAGATACAGGTTCACTGTTAGTAAATACAGACTACAGGATCACTGTTAGTAGATACAGGATCACTGTTAGTAAATACAGACTACAGGATCACTGTTAGTAGATACAGACTACAGGATCACTGTTAGTAAATACAGACTACAGGATCACTGTTAGTAGATACAGACTACAGGATCACTGTTAGTAGATACAGACTACAGGATCACTGTTAGTAGATAGAGACTACAGGATCACTGTTAGTAGATACAGACTACAGGATCACTGTTAGTAGATAGAGACTACAGGATCACTGTTAGTAGATACAGACTACAGGATCACTGTTAGTAAATATAGACTACAGGATCACTGTTAGTAGATACAGGATCACTGTTAGTAGATACAGACTACAGGATCACTGTTAGTAGATACATGATCACTGTTAGTAAATACAGACTACTGGATCACTGTTAGTAGATACAGACTACAGGATCACTGTTAGTAGATACAGGATCACTGTTAGTAAATACAGACTACAGGATCACTGTTAGTATATACAGACTACAGGATCACTGTTAGTAGATACAGACTACAGGATCACTGTTAGTAGATACAGACTACAGGATCACTGTTAGTAGATAGAGACTACAGGATCACTGTTAGTAGATACAGACTACAGGATCACTGTTAGTAAATATAGACTACAGGATCACTGTTAGTAGATACAGGATCACTGTTAGTAGATACAGACTACAGGATCACTGTTAGTAAATACAGACTACAGGATCACTGTTAGTAGATACAGGATCACTGTTAGTAGATACAGACTACAGGATCACTGTTAGTAAATACAGACTACAGGATCACTGTTAGTAGATACAGGATCACTGTTAGTAGATACAGACTACAGGATCACTGTTAGTAAATGCAGACTACAGGATCACCGTCAGTAGATACAGACTACAGGATCACTGTTAGTAAATACAGTCTACAGGATCACTGTTAGTAGATACAGGTTCACTGTTAGTAAATACAGACTACAGGATCACTGTTAGTAAATACAGACTACAAGATCACTGTTAGTAGATACAGACTACAGGATCACTGTTAGTAGATACAGGTTCACTGTTAGTAAATACAGACTACAGGATCACTGTTAGTAGATACAGGATCACTGTTAGTAAATACAGACTACAGGATCACTGTTAGTAGATACAGACTACAGGATCACTGTTAGTAAATACAGACTACAGGATCACTGTTAGTAGATACAGACTACAGGATCACTGTTAGTAGATACAGACTACAGGATCACTGTTAGTAGATACAGACTACAGGATCACTGTTAGTAGATACAGGATCACTGTTAGGAAATACAGACTACAGGATCACTGTTAGTAGATACATGATCACTGTTAGTAAATACAGACTACTGGATCACTGTTAGTAGATACAGACTACAGGATCACTGTTAGTAGATACAGGATCACTGTTAGTAAATACAGACTACAGGATCACTGTTAGTAGATACAGACTACAGGATCACTGTTAGTAGATACAGGATCACTGTTAGTAAATACAGACTACAGGATCACTGTTAGTAGATACAGACTACAGGATCACTGTTAGTAGATACAGGATCACTGTTAGGAAATACAGACTACAGGATCACTGTTAGTAGATACATGATCACTGTTAGTAAATACAGACTACTGGATCACTGTTAGTAGATACAGACTACAGGATCACTGTTAGTAGATACAGGATCACTGTTAGTAAATACAGACTACAGGATCACTGTTAGTAGATACAGACTACAGGATCACTGTTAGTAGATACAGGATCACTGTTAGTAAATACAGACTACAGGATCACTGTTAGTAGATACAGACTACAGGATCACTGTTAGTAGATACAGGATCACTGTTAGGAAATACAGACTACAGGATCACTGTTAGTAGATACATGATCACTGTTAGTAAATACAGACTACTGGATTACTGTTATTAGATACAGGATCACTGTTAGTTATTACAGACTACAGGATCACTGTTAGTAAATATAGACTACAGGATCACTGTTAGTAGATACAGGATCACTGTTAGTAGATACAGACTACAGGATCACTGTTAGTAAATACAGACTACAGGATCACTGTTAGTAGATACAGGATAACTGTTAGTAGATACAGACTACTGGATCACTGTTAGTAGAGACAGACTACAGGATCACTGTTAGTAGATACAGACTACAGGATCACTGTTAGTAGATAGAGACTACAGGATCACTGTTAGTAGATACATACTACAGGATCACTGTTAGTAAATATAGACTACAGGATCACTGTTAGTAGATACAGTATCACTGTTAGTAGATACAGACTACAGGATCACTGTTAGTAAATACAGACTACAGGATCACTGTTAGTAGATACAGGATCACTGTTAGTAGATCCAGACTACAGGATCACTGTTAGTAAATGCAGACTACAGGATCACCGTCAGTAGATACAGACTACAGGATCACTGTTAGTAGATACAGGATCACTGTTAGTAAATACAGACTACAGGATCACTGTTAGTAAATACAGACTACAGGATCACTGTTAGTAGATACAGACTACAGGATCACTGTTAGTAGATACAGGTTCACTGTTAGTAAATACAGACTACAGGATCACTGTTAGTAAATACAGACTACAGGATCACTGTTAGTAGATACAGACTACAGGATCACTGTTAGTAGATACAGGTTCACTGTTAGTAAATACAGACTACAGGATCACTGTTAGTAGATACAGGATCACTGTTAGTAAATGCAGACTACAGGATCACCGTCAGTAGATGCAGACTACAGGATCACTGTTAGTAAATACAGTCTACAGGATCACTGTTAGTAGATACAGGTTCACTGTTAGTAAATACAGACTACAGGATCACTGTTAGTAAATACAGACTACAGGATCACTGTTAGTAGATACAGACTACAGGATCACTGTTTGTAGATACAGGTTCACTGTTAGTAAATACAGACTACAGGATCACTGTTAGTAGATACAGGATCACTGTTAGTAAATACAGACTACAGGATCACTGTTAGTAGATACAGACTACAGGATCACTGTTAGTAAATACAGACTACAGGATCACTGTTAGTAGATACAGACTACAGGATCACTGTTAGTAGATACAGACTACAGGATCACTGTTAGTAGATACAGACTACAGGATCACTGTTAGTAGATACAGGATCACTGTTAGGAAATACAGACTACAGGATCACTGTTAGTAGATACATGATCACTGTTAGTAAATACAGACTACTGGATCACTGTTAGTAGATACAGACTACAGGATCACTGTTAGTAGATACAGGATCACTGTTAGTAAATACAGACTACAGGATCACTGTTAGTAGATACAGACTACAGGATCACTGTTAGTAGATACAGGATCACTGTTAGGAAATACAGACTACAGGATCACTGTTAGTAGATACATGATCACTGTTAGTAAATACAGACTACTGGATCACTGTTAGTAGATACAGACTACAGGATCACTGTTAGTAGATACAGGATCACTGTTAGTAAATACAGACTACAGGATCACTGTTAGTAGATACAGACTACAGGATCACTGTTAGTAGATACAGGATCACTGTTAGTAAATACAGACTACAGGATCACTGTTAGTAGATACAGACTACAGGATCACTGTTAGTAGATACAGGATCACTGTTAGGAAATGCAGACTACAGGATCACTGTTAGTAGATACATGATCACTGTTAGTAAATACAGACTACTGGATCACTGTTAGTAGATACAGACTACAGGATCACTGTTAGTAGATACAGGATCACTGTTAGTAAATACAGACTACAGGATCACTGTTAGTAGATACAGACTACAGGATCACTGTTAGTAGATACAGACTACAGGATCACTGTTAGTAAATACAGACTACAGGATCACTGTTAGTAGATACAGGATCACTGTTAGTAAATACAGACTACTGGATCACTGTTAGTAGATACAGACTACAGGATCACTGTTAGTAGATACAGACTACAGGATCACTGTTAGTAAATACAGACTACAGGATCACTGTTAGTAGATACAGGATCACTGTTAGTAGATACAGACTACAGGATCACTGTTAGTAAATACAGACTACAGGATCACTGTTAGTAGATACAGGATCACTTTTAGTAAATACAGACTACAGGATCACTGTTAGTAAATACAGACTACAGGATCACTGTTAGTAAATACAGACTACAGGATCAATGTTTGTAAATACAGGATCACTGTTAGTAGATACAGAATACAGGATCACTGTTAGTAGATACAGACTACAGGAACACTGTTAGTAGATACAGACTACAGGATCACTGTTAGTAGATACAGACTACAGGATCACTGTTAGTAGATACAGACTACAGGATCACTGTTAGTAAATATAGACTACAGGATCACTGTTAGTAGATACAGGATCACTGTTAGTAAATACAGACTACAGGATCACTGTTAGTAAATACAGACTACAGGATCACTGTTTGTAAATACAGGATCACTGTTAGTAGATACAGAATACAGGATCACTGTTAGTAGATACAGACTACAGGATCACTGTTAGTAGATACAGACTACAGGATCACTGTTAGTAAATATAGACTACAGGATCACTGTTAGTAGATACAGGATCACTGTTAGTAAATACAGACTACAGGATCACTGTTAGTAAATACAGACTACAGGATCACTGTTTGTAAATTACAGGATCACTGTTTGTAAATACAGGATCACTGTTAGTAGATACAGAATACAGGATCACTGTTAGTAGATACAGACTACAGGATCACTGTTAGGAAATACAGGATCACTGTTAGTAAATACAGACTACATGATCACTGTTAGTTGATACAGACTACAGGATCACTGTTAGTAGATACAGACTACAGGATCACTGTTAGTAGATACAGACTACAGGATCACTGTTAGTAGATACAGGATCACTGTTAGTAGATACAGACTACAGGATCACTGTTAGTAAATACAGACTACAGGATCACTGTTAGTAGATACAGGATCACTGTTAGGAAATACAGACTACAGGATCACTGTTAGTAGATACATGATCACTGTTAGTAAATACAGACTACTGGATCACTGTTAGTAGATACAGACTACAGGATCACTGTTAGTAGATACAGGATCACTGTTAGTAAATACAGACTACAGGATCACTGTTAGTAGATACAGACTACAGGATCACTGTTAGTAGATACAGACTACAGGATCACTGTTAGTAAATACAGACTACAGGATCACTGTTAGTAGATACAGGATCACTGTTAGTAAATACAGACTACTGGATCACTGTTAGTAGATACAGACTACAGGATCACTGTTAGTAGATACAGACTACAGGATCACTGTTAGTAAATACAGACTACAGGATCACTGTTAGTAGATACAGGATCACTGTTAGTAGATACAGACTACAGGATCACTGTTAGTAAATACAGACTACAGGATCACTGTTAGTAGATACAGGATCACTGTTAGTAAATACAGACTACAGGATCACTGTTAGTAAATACAGACTACAGGATCACCATTAGTAGATGCAGACTACAGGATCACTGTTTAGAAATACAGACTACAGGATCACTGTTAGTAGATACAGACTACAGGATCACTTTTAGTAAATATAGACTACAGGATCACTGTTAGTAGATACAGGATCACTGTTAGTAAATACAGACTACAGGATCACTGTTAGTAAATACAGACTACAGGATCACTGTTTGTAAATACAGGATCACTGTTAGTAGATACAGAATACAGGATCACTGTTAGTAGATACAGACTACAGGAACACTGTTAGTAGATACAGACTACAGGATCACTGTTAGTAGATACAGACTACAGGATCACTGTTAGTAGATACAGACTACAGGATCACTGTTAGTAAATATAGACTACAGGATCACTGTTAGTAGATACAGGATCACTGTTAGTAAATACAGACTACAGGATCACTGTTAGTAAATACAGACTACAGGATCACTGTTTGTAAATACAGGATCACTGTTAGTAGATACAGAATACAGGATCACTGTTAGTAGATACAGACTACATGATCACTGTTAGTAGATACAGACTACAGGATCACTGTTAGTAAATATAGACTACAGGATCACTGTTAGTAGATACAGGATCACTGTTAGTAAATACAGACTACAGGATCACTGTTAGTAAATACAGACTACAGGATCACTGTTTGTAAATACAGGATCACTGTTAGTAGATACAGAATACAGGATCACTGTTAGTAGATACAGACTACAGGATCACTGTTAGGAAATACAGGATCACTGTTAGTAAATACAGACTACATGATCACTGTTAGTTGATACAGACTACAGGATCACTGTTAGTAGATACAGACTACAGGATCACTGTTAGTAGATACAGACTACAGGATCACTGTTAGTAGATACAGGATCACTGTTAGTAGATACAGACTACAGGATCACTGTTAGTAAATACAGACTACAGGATCACTGTTAGTAGATACAGGATCACTGTTAGGAAATACAGACTACAGAATCACTGTTAGTAGATACATGATCACTGTTAGTATATACAGACTACAGGATCACTGTTAGTAGATACAGACTACAGGATCACTGTTAGTAGATACAGGATCACTGTTAGTAAATACAGACTACAGGATCACAGTTAGTAGATACAGACTACAGGATCACTGTTAGTAGATACAGGATCACTGTTAGGAAATACAGACTACAGGATCACTGTTAGTAGATACATGATCACTGTTAGTAAATACAGACTACTGGATTACTGTTATTAGATACAGGATCACTGTTAGTTATTACAGACTACAGGATCACTGTTAGTAAATATAGACTACAGGATCACTGTTAGTAGATACAGGATCACTGTTAGTAGATACAGACTACAGGATCACTGTTAGTAAATACAGACTACAGGATCACTGTTAGTAGATACAGGATAACTGTTAGTAGATACAGACTACTGGATCACTGTTAGTAGAGACAGACTACAGGATCACTGTTAGTAGATACAGACTACAGGATCACTGTTAGTAGATAGAGACTACAGGATCACTGTTAGTAGATACATACTACAGGATCACTGTTAGTAAATATAGACTACAGGATCACTGTTAGTAGATACAGTATCACTGTTAGTAGATACAGACTACAGGATCACTGTTAGTAAATACAGACTACAGGATCACTGTTAGTAGATACAGGATCACTGTTAGTAGATCCAGACTACAGGATCACTGTTAGTAAATGCAGACTACAGGATCACCGTCAGTAGATACAGACTACAGGATCACTGTTAGTAGATACAGGATCACTGTTAGTAAATACAGACTACAGGATCACTGTTAGTAAATACAGACTACAGGATCACTGTTAGTAGATACAGACTACAGGATCACTGTTAGTAGATACAGGTTCACTGTTAGTAAATACAGACTACAGGATCACTGTTAGTAAATACAGACTACAGGATCACTGTTAGTAGATACAGACTACAGGATCACTGTTAGTAGATACAGGTTCACTGTTAGTAAATACAGACTACAGGATCACTGTTAGTAGATACAGGATCACTGTTAGTAAATGCAGACTACAGGATCACCGTCAGTAGATGCAGACTACAGGATCACTGTTAGTAAATACAGTCTACAGGATCACTGTTAGTAGATACAGGTTCACTGTTAGTAAATACAGACTACAGGATCACTGTTAGTAAATACAGACTACAGGATCACTGTTAGTAGATACAGACTACAGGATCACTGTTTGTAGATACAGGTTCACTGTTAGTAAATACAGACTACAGGATCACTGTTAGTAGATACAGGATCACTGTTAGTAAATACAGACTACAGGATCACTGTTAGTAGATACAGACTACAGGATCACTGTTAGTAAATACAGACTACAGGATCACTGTTAGTAGATACAGACTACAGGATCACTGTTAGTAGATACAGACTACAGGATCACTGTTAGTAGATACAGACTACAGGATCACTGTTAGTAGATACAGGATCACTGTTAGGAAATACAGACTACAGGATCACTGTTAGTAGATACATGATCACTGTTAGTAAATACAGACTACTGGATCACTGTTAGTAGATACAGACTACAGGATCACTGTTAGTAGATACAGGATCACTGTTAGTAAATACAGACTACAGGATCACTGTTAGTAGATACAGACTACAGGATCACTGTTAGTAGATACAGGATCACTGTTAGGAAATACAGACTACAGGATCACTGTTAGTAGATACATGATCACTGTTAGTAAATACAGACTACTGGATCACTGTTAGTAGATACAGACTACAGGATCACTGTTAGTAGATACAGGATCACTGTTAGTAAATACAGACTACAGGATCACTGTTAGTAGATACAGACTACAGGATCACTGTTAGTAGATACAGGATCACTGTTAGTAAATACAGACTACAGGATCACTGTTAGTAGATACAGACTACAGGATCACTGTTAGTAGATACAGGATCACTGTTAGGAAATGCAGACTACAGGATCACTGTTAGTAGATACATGATCACTGTTAGTAAATACAGACTACTGGATCACTGTTAGTAGATACAGACTACAGGATCACTGTTAGTAGATACAGGATCACTGTTAGTAAATACAGACTACAGGATCACTGTTAGTAGATACAGACTACAGGATCACTGTTAGTAGATACAGACTACAGGATCACTGTTAGTAAATACAGACTACAGGATCACTGTTAGTAGATACAGGATCACTGTTAGTAAATACAGACTACTGGATCACTGTTAGTAGATACAGACTACAGGATCACTGTTAGTAGATACAGACTACAGGATCACTGTTAGTAAATACAGACTACAGGATCACTGTTAGTAGATACAGGATCACTGTTAGTAGATACAGACTACAGGATCACTGTTAGTAAATACAGACTACAGGATCACTGTTAGTAGATACAGGATCACTTTTAGTAAATACAGACTACAGGATCACTGTTAGTAAATACAGACTACAGGATCACCATTAGTAGATACAGACTACAGGATCACTGTTAGTAAATACAGACTACAGGATCACTGTTAGTAGATACAGACTACAGGATCACTTTTAGTAAATATAGACTACAGGATCACTGTTAGTAGATACAGGATCACTGTTAGTAAATACAGACTACAGGATCACTGTTAGTAAATACAGACTACAGGATCAATGTTTGTAAATACAGGATCACTGTTAGTAGATACAGAATACAGGATCACTGTTAGTAGATACAGACTACAGGAACACTGTTAGTAGATACAGACTACAGGATCACTGTTAGTAGATACAGACTACAGGATCACTGTTAGTAGATACAGACTACAGGATCACTGTTAGTAAATATAGACTACAGGATCACTGTTAGTAGATACAGGATCACTGTTAGTAAATACAGACTACAGGATCACTGTTAGTAAATACAGACTACAGGATCACTGTTTGTAAATACAGGATCACTGTTAGTAGATACAGAATACAGGATCACTGTTAGTAGATACAGACTACAGGATCACTGTTAGTAGATACAGACTACAGGATCACTGTTAGTAAATATAGACTACAGGATCACTGTTAGTAGATACAGGATCACTGTTAGTAAATACAGACTACAGGATCACTGTTAGTAAATACAGACTACAGGATCACTGTTTGTAAATACAGGATCACTGTTAGTAGATACAGAATACAGGATCACTGTTAGTAGATACAGACTACAGGATCACTGTTAGGAAATACAGGATCACTGTTAGTAAATACAGACTACATGATCACTGTTAGTTGATACAGACTACAGGATCACTGTTAGTAGATACAGACTACAGGATCACTGTTAGTAGATACAGACTACAGGATCACTGTTAGTAGATACAGGATCACTGTTAGTAGATACAGACTACAGGATCACTGTTAGTAAATACAGACTACAGGATCACTGTTAGTAGATACAGGATCACTGTTAGGAAATACAGACTACAGGATCACTGTTAGTAGATACATGATCACTGTTAGTAAATACAGACTACTGGATCACTGTTAGTAGATACAGACTACAGGATCACTGTTAGTAGATACAGGATCACTGTTAGTAAATACAGACTACAGGATCACTGTTAGTAGATACAGACTACAGGATCACTGTTAGTAGATACAGACTACAGGATCACTGTTAGTAAATACAGACTACAGGATCACTGTTAGTAGATACAGGATCACTGTTAGTAAATACAGACTACTGGATCACTGTTAGTAGATACAGACTACAGGATCACTGTTAGTAGATACAGACTACAGGATCACTGTTAGTAAATACAGACTACAGGATCACTGTTAGTAGATACAGGATCACTGTTAGTAGATACAGACTACAGGATCACTGTTAGTAAATACAGACTACAGGATCACTGTTAGTAGATACAGGATCACTGTTAGTAAATACAGACTACAGGATCACTGTTAGTAAATACAGACTACAGGATCACCATTAGTAGATGCAGACTACAGGATCACTGTTTAGAAATACAGACTACAGGATCACTGTTAGTAGATACAGACTACAGGATCACTTTTAGTAAATATAGACTACAGGATCACTGTTAGTAGATACAGGATCACTGTTAGTAAATACAGACTACAGGATCACTGTTAGTAAATACAGACTACAGGATCACTGTTTGTAAATACAGGATCACTGTTAGTAGATACAGAATACAGGATCACTGTTAGTAGATACAGACTACAGGAACACTGTTAGTAGATACAGACTACAGGATCACTGTTAGTAGATACAGACTACAGGATCACTGTTAGTAGATACAGACTACAGGATCACTGTTAGTAAATATAGACTACAGGATCACTGTTAGTAGATACAGGATCACTGTTAGTAAATACAGACTACAGGATCACTGTTAGTAAATACAGACTACAGGATCACTGTTTGTAAATACAGGATCACTGTTAGTAGATACAGAATACAGGATCACTGTTAGTAGATACAGACTACATGATCACTGTTAGTAGATACAGACTACAGGATCACTGTTAGTAAATATAGACTACAGGATCACTGTTAGTAGATACAGGATCACTGTTAGTAAATACAGACTACAGGATCACTGTTAGTAAATACAGACTACAGGATCACTGTTTGTAAATACAGGATCACTGTTAGTAGATACAGAATACAGGATCACTGTTAGTAGATACAGACTACAGGATCACTGTTAGGAAATACAGGATCACTGTTAGTAAATACAGACTACATGATCACTGTTAGTTGATACAGACTACAGGATCACTGTTAGTAGATACAGACTACAGGATCACTGTTAGTAGATACAGACTACAGGATCACTGTTAGTAGATACAGGATCACTGTTAGTAGATACAGACTACAGGATCACTGTTAGTAAATACAGACTACAGGATCACTGTTAGTAGATACAGGATCACTGTTAGGAAATACAGACTACAGAATCACTGTTAGTAGATACATGATCACTGTTAGTATATACAGACTACTGGATCACTGTTAGTAGATACAGACTACAGGATCACTGTTAGTAGATACAGGATCACTGTTAGTAAATACAGACTACAGGATCACAGTTAGTAGATACAGACTACAGGATCACTGTTAGTAGATACAGACTACAGGATCACTGTTAGTAAATACAGACTACAGGATCACTGTTAGTAGATACAGGATCACTGTTAGTAAATACAGACTACTGGATCACTGTTAGTAGATACAGACTACAGGATCACTGTTAGTAGATACAGACTACAGGATCACTGTTAGTAAATACAGACTACAGGATCACTGTTTGTAGATACAGGATCACTGTTAGTAGATACAGACTACAGGATCACTGTTAGTAAATACAGACTACAGGATCACTGTTAGTAGATACAGGATCACTGTTAGAAAATACAGACTACAGGATCACTGTTAGTAAATACAGACTACAGGATCACCATTAGTAGATGCAGACTACAGGATCACTGTTAGTAAATACAGACTACAGGATCACTGTTAGTAGATACAGACTACAGGATCACTTTTAGTAAATATAGACTACAGGATCACTGTTAGTAGATACAGGATCACTGTTAGTAAATACAGACTACAGGATCACTGTTAGTAAATACAGACTACAGGATCACTGTTTGTAAATACAGGATCACTGTTAGTAGATACAGAATACAGGATCACTGTTAGTAGATACAGACTACAGGATCACTGTTAGTAGATACAGACTACAGGATCACTGTTAGTAGATACAGACTACAGGATCACTGTTAGTAGATACAGACTACAGGATCACTGTTAGTAAATATAGACTACAGGATCACTGTTAGTAGATACAGGATCACTGTTAGTAAATACAGACTACATGATCACTGTTAGTAAATACAGACTACAGGATCACTGTTTGTAAATACAGGATCACTGTTAGTAGATACAGAATACAGGATCACTGTTAGTAGATACAGACTACAGGATCACTGTTAGTAGATACAGACTACAGGATCACTGTTAGTAAATATAGACTACAGGATCACTGTTAGTAGATACAGGATCACTGTTAGTAAATACAGACTACAGGATCACTGTTAGTAAATACAGACTACAGGATCACTGTTTGTAAATACAGGATCACTGTTAGTAGATACAGAATACAGGATCACTGTTAGTAGATACAGACTACAGGATCACTGTTAGTAGATACAGGATCACTGTTAGTAGATACAGACTACAGGATCACTGTTAGTAGATACAGACTACAGGATCACTGTTAGTAGATACAGACTACATGATCACTGTTAGTAGATAGAGACTACAGGATCACTGTTAGTAGATACAGACTACAGGATCACTGTTAGTAAATATAGACTACAGGATCACTGTTAGTAGATACAGTATCACTGTTAGTAGATACAGACTACAGGATCACTGTTAGTAAATACAGACTACAGGATCACTGTTAGTAGATACAGGATCACTGTTAGTAGATACAGACTACAGGATCACTGTTAGTAAATGCAGACTACAGGATCACCGTCAGTAGATACAGACTACAGGATCACTGTTAGTAAATACAGTCTACAGGATCACTGTTAGTAGATACAGGATCACTGTTAGTAAATACAGACTACAGGATCACTGTTAGTAAATACAGACTACAGGATCACTGTTAGTAGATACAGACTACAGGATCACTGTTAGTAGATACAGGTTCACTGTTAGTAAATACAGACTACAGGATCACTGTTAGTAGATACAGGATCACTGTTAGTAAATACAGACTACAGGATCACTGTTAGTAGATACAGACTACAGGATCACTGTTAGTAAATACAGACTACAGGATCACTGTTAGTAGATACAGTCTACAGGATCACTGTTAGTAGATACAGACTACAGGATCACTGTTAGTAGATACAGACTACAGGATCACTGTTAGTAGATACAGGATCACTGTTAGGAAATACAGACTACAGGATCACTGTTAGTAGATACATGATCACTGTTAGTAAATACAGACTACTGGATCACTGTTAGTAGATACAGACTACAGGATCACTGTTAGTAGATACAGGATCACTGTTAGTAAATACAGACTACAGGATCACTGTTAGTAGATACAGACTACAGGATCACTGTTAGTAGATACAGGATCACTGTTAGTAAATACAGACTACAGGATCACTGTTAGTAGATACAGACTACAGGATCACTGTTAGTAGATACAGGATCACTGTTAGGAAATACAGACTACAGGATCACTGTTAGTAGATACATGATCACTGTTAGTAAATACAGACTACTGGATCACTGTTAGTAGATACAGACTACAGGATCACTGTTAGTAGATACAGGATCACTGTTAGTAAATACAGACTACAGGATCACTGTTAGTAGATACAGACTACAGGATCACAGTTAGTAGATACAGACTACAGGATCACTGTTAGTAAATATAGACTACAGGATCACTGTTAGTAGATACAGTATCACTGTTAGTAGATACAGACTACAGGATCACTGTTAGTAAATACAGACTACAGGATCACTGTTAGTAGATACAGGATCACTGTTAGTAGATACAGACTACAGGATCACTGTTAGTAAATGCAGACTACAGGATCACCGTCAGTAGATACAGACTACAGGATCACTGTTAGTAAATACAGTCTACAGGATCACTGTTAGTAGATACAGGTTCACTGTTAGTAAATACAGACTACAGGATCACTGTTAGTAAATACAGACTACAGGATCACTGTTAGTAGATACAGACTACAGGATCACTGTTAGTAGATACAGGTTCACTGTTAGTAAATACAGACTACAGGATCACTGTTAGTAGATACAGGATCACTGTTAGTAAATACAGACTACAGGATCACTGTTAGTAGATACAGACTACAGGATCACTGTTAGTAAATACAGACTACAGGATCACTGTTAGTAGATACAGTCTACAGGATCACTGTTAGTAGATACAGACTACAGGATCACTGTTAGTAGATACAGACTACAGGATCACTGTTAGTAGATACAGGATCACTGTTAGGAAATACAGACTACAGGATCACTGTTAGTAGATACATGATCACTGTTAGTAAATACAGACTACTGGATCACTGTTAGTAGATACAGACTACAGGATCACTGTTAGTAGATACAGGATCACTGTTAGTAAATACAGACTACAGGATCACTGTTAGTAGATACAGACTACAGGATCACTGTTAGTAGATACAGGATCACTGTTAGTAAATACAGACTACAGGATCACTGTTAGTAGATACAGACTACAGGATCACTGTTAGTAGATACAGGATCACTGTTAGGAAATACAGACTACAGGATCACTGTTAGTAGATACATGATCACTGTTAGTAAATACAGACTACTGGATCACTGTTAGTAGATACAGACTACAGGATCACTGTTAGTAGATACAGGATCACTGTTAGTAAATACAGACTACAGGATCACTGTTAGTAAATACAGACTACAGGATCACTGTTTGTAAATACAGGATCACTGTTAGTAGATACAGAATACAGGATCACTGTTAGTAGATACAGACTACAGGATCACTGTTAGTAAATATAGACTACAGGATCACTGTTAGTAGATACAGGATCACTGTTAGTAAATACAGACTACATGATCACTGTTAGTAAATACAGACTACAGGATCACTGTTTGTAAATACAGGATCACTGTTAGTAGATACAGAATACAGGATCACTGTTAGTAGATACAGACTACAGGATCACTGTTAGGAAATACAGGATCACTGTTAGTAAATACAGACTACATGATCACTGTTAGTTGATACAGACTACAGGATCACTGTTAGTAGATACAGACTACAGGATCACTGTTAGTAGATACAGACTACAGGATCACTGTTAGTAGATACAGGATCACTGTTAGTAGATACAGACTACAGGATCACTGTTAGTAAATACAGACTACAGGATCACTGTTAGTAGATACAGGATCACTGTTAGGAAATACAGACTACAGGATCACTGTTAGTAGATACATGATCACTGTTAGTAAATACAGACTACTGGATCACTGTTAGTAGATACAGACTACAGGATCACTGTTAGTAGATACAGGATCACTGTTAGTAAATACAGACTACAGGATCACTGTTAGTAGATACAGACTACAGGATCACTGTTAGTAGATACAGACTACAGGATCACTGTTAGTAAATACAGACTACAGGATCACTGTTAGTAGATACAGGATCACTGTTAGTAAATACAGACTACTGGATCACTGTTAGTAGATACAGACTACAGGATCACTGTTAGTAGATACAGACTACAGGATCACTGTTAGTAAATACAGACTACAGGATCACTGTTAGTAGATACAGGATCACTGTTAGTAGATACAGACTACAGGATCACTGTTAGTAAATACAGACTACAGGATCACTGTTAGTAGATACAGGATCACTGTTAGTAAATACAGACTACAGGATCACTGTTAGTAAATACAGACTACAGGATCACCATTAGTAGATGCAGACTACAGGATCACTGTTTAGAAATACAGACTACAGGATCACTGTTAGTAGATACAGACTACAGGATCACTTTTAGTAAATATAGACTACAGGATCACTGTTAGTAGATACAGGATCACTGTTAGTAAATACAGACTACAGGATCACTGTTAGTAAATACAGACTACAGGATCACTGTTTGTAAATACAGGATCACTGTTAGTAGATACAGAATACAGGATCACTGTTAGTAGATACAGACTACAGGAACACTGTTAGTAGATACAGACTACAGGATCACTGTTAGTAGATACAGACTACAGGATCACTGTTAGTAGATACAGACTACAGGATCACTGTTAGTAAATATAGACTACAGGATCACTGTTAGTAGATACAGGATCACTGTTAGTAAATACAGACTACAGGATCACTGTTAGTAAATACAGACTACAGGATCACTGTTTGTAAATACAGGATCACTGTTAGTAGATACAGAATACAGGATCACTGTTAGTAGATACAGACTACATGATCACTGTTAGTAGATACAGACTACAGGATCACTGTTAGTAAATATAGACTACAGGATCACTGTTAGTAGATACAGGATCACTGTTAGTAAATACAGACTACAGGATCACTGTTAGTAAATACAGACTACAGGATCACTGTTTGTAAATACAGGATCACTGTTAGTAGATACAGAATACAGGATCACTGTTAGTAGATACAGACTACAGGATCACTGTTAGGAAATACAGGATCACTGTTAGTAAATACAGACTACATGATCACTGTTAGTTGATACAGACTACAGGATCACTGTTAGTAGATACAGACTACAGGATCACTGTTAGTAGATACAGACTACAGGATCACTGTTAGTAGATACAGGATCACTGTTAGTAGATACAGACTACAGGATCACTGTTAGTAAATACAGACTACAGGATCACTGTTAGTAGATACAGGATCACTGTTAGGAAATACAGACTACAGAATCACTGTTAGTAGATACATGATCACTGTTAGTATATACAGACTACTGGATCACTGTTAGTAGATACAGACTACAGGATCACTGTTAGTAGATACAGGATCACTGTTAGTAAATACAGACTACAGGATCACAGTTAGTAGATACAGACTACAGGATCACTGTTAGTAGATACAGACTACAGGATCACTGTTAGTAAATACAGACTACAGGATCACTGTTAGTAGATACAGGATCACTGTTAGTAAATACAGACTACTGGATCACTGTTAGTAGATACAGACTACAGGATCACTGTTAGTAGATACAGACTACAGGATCACTGTTAGTAAATACAGACTACAGGATCACTGTTAGTAGATACAGGATCACTGTTAGTAGATACAGACTACAGGATCACTGTTAGTAAATACAGACTACAGGATCACTGTTAGTAGATACAGGATCACTGTTAGAAAATACAGACTACAGGATCACTGTTAGTAAATACAGACTACAGGATCACCATTAGTAGATGCAGACTACAGGATCACTGTTAGTAAATACAGACTACAGGATCACTGTTAGTAGATACAGACTACAGGATCACTTTTAGTAAATATAGACTACAGGATCACTGTTAGTAGATACAGGATCACTGTTAGTAAATACAGACTACAGGATCACTGTTAGTAAATACAGACTACAGGATCACTGTTTGTAAATACAGGATCACTGTTAGTAGATACAGAATACAGGATCACTGTTAGTAGATACAGACTACAGGATCACTGTTAGTAGATACAGACTACAGGATCACTGTTAGTAGATACAGACTACAGGATCACTGTTAGTAGATACAGACTACAGGATCACTGTTAGTAAATATAGACTACAGGATCACTGTTAGTAGATACAGGATCACTGTTAGTAAATACAGACTACATGATCACTGTTAGTAAATACAGACTACAGGATCACTGTTTGTAAATACAGGATCACTGTTAGTAGATACAGAATACAGGATCACTGTTAGTAGATACAGACTACAGGATCACTGTTAGTAGATACAGACTACAGGATCACTGTTAGTAAATATAGACTACAGGATCACTGTTAGTAGATACAGGATCACTGTTAGTAAATACAGACTACAGGATCACTGTTAGTAAATACAGACTACAGGATCACTGTTTGTAAATACAGGATCACTGTTAGTAGATACAGAATACAGGATCACTGTTAGTAGATACAGACTACAGGATCACTGTTAGTAGATACAGGATCACTGTTAGTAGATACAGACTACAGGATCACTGTTAGTAGATACAGACTACAGGATCACTGTTAGTAGATACAGACTACATGATCACTGTTAGTAGATAGAGACTACAGGATCACTGTTAGTAGATACAGACTACAGGATCACTGTTAGTAAATATAGACTACAGGATCACTGTTAGTAGATACAGTATCACTGTTAGTAGATACAGACTACAGGATCACTGTTAGTAAATACAGACTACAGGATCACTGTTAGTAGATACAGGATCACTGTTAGTAGATACAGACTACAGGATCACTGTTAGTAAATGCAGACTACAGGATCACCGTCAGTAGATACAGACTACAGGATCACTGTTAGTAAATACAGTCTACAGGATCACTGTTAGTAGATACAGGATCACTGTTAGTAAATACAGACTACAGGATCACTGTTAGTAAATACAGACTACAGGATCACTGTTAGTAGATACAGACTACAGGATCACTGTTAGTAGATACAGGTTCACTGTTAGTAAATACAGACTACAGGATCACTGTTAGTAGACACAGGATCACTGTTAGTAAATACAGACTACAGGATCACTGTTAGTAGATACAGACTACAGGATCACTGTTAGTAAATACAGACTACAGGATCACTGTTAGTAGATACAGTCTACAGGATCACTGTTAGTAGATACAGACTACAGGATCACTGTTAGTAGATACAGACTACAGGATCACTGTTAGTAGATACAGGATCACTGTTAGGAAATACAGACTACAGGATCACTGTTAGTAGATACATGATCACTGTTAGTAAATACAGACTACTGGATCACTGTTAGTAGATACAGACTACAGGATCACTGTTAGTAGATACAGGATCACTGTTAGTAAATACAGACTACAGGATCACTGTTAGTAGATACAGACTACAGGATCACTGTTAGTAGATACAGGATCACTGTTAGTAAATACAGACTACAGGATCACTGTTAGTAGATACAGACTACAGGATCACTGTTAGTAGATACAGGATCACTGTTAGGAAATACAGACTACAGGATCACTGTTAGTAGATACATGATCACTGTTAGTAAATACAGACTACTGGATCACTGTTAGTAGATACAGACTACAGGATCACTGTTAGTAGATACAGGATCACTGTTAGTAAATACAGACTACAGGATCACTGTTAGTAGATACAGACTACAGGATCACAGTTAGTAGATACAGACTACAGGATCACTGTTAGTAAATATAGACTACAGGATCACTGTTAGTAGATACAGTATCACTGTTAGTAGATACAGACTACAGGATCACTGTTAGTAAATACAGACTACAGGATCACTGTTAGTAGATACAGGATCACTGTTAGTAGATACAGACTACAGGATCACTGTTAGTAAATGCAGACTACAGGATCACCGTCAGTAGATACAGACTACAGGATCACTGTTAGTAAATACAGTCTACAGGATCACTGTTAGTAGATACAGGTTCACTGTTAGTAAATACAGACTACAGGATCACTGTTAGTAAATACAGACTACAGGATCACTGTTAGTAGATACAGACTACAGGATCACTGTTAGTAGATACAGGTTCACTGTTAGTAAATACAGACTACAGGATCACTGTTAGTAGATACAGGATCACTGTTAGTAAATACAGACTACAGGATCACTGTTAGTAGATACAGACTACAGGATCACTGTTAGTAAATACAGACTACAGGATCACTGTTAGTAGATACAGTCTACAGGATCACTGTTAGTAGATACAGACTACAGGATCACTGTTAGTAGATACAGACTACAGGATCACTGTTAGTAGATACAGGATCACTGTTAGGAAATACAGACTACAGGATCACTGTTAGTAGATACATGATCACTGTTAGTAAATACAGACTACTGGATCACTGTTAGTAGATACAGACTACAGGATCACTGTTAGTAGATACAGGATCACTGTTAGTAAATACAGACTACAGGATCACTGTTAGTAGATACAGACTACAGGATCACTGTTAGTAGATACAGGATCACTGTTAGTAAATACAGACTACAGGATCACTGTTAGTAGATACAGACTACAGGATCACTGTTAGTAGATACAGGATCACTGTTAGGAAATACAGACTACAGGATCACTGTTAGTAGATACATGATCACTGTTAGTAAATACAGACTACTGGATCACTGTTAGTAGATACAGACTACAGGATCACTGTTAGTAGATACAGGATCACTGTTAGTAAATACAGACTACAGGATCACTGTTAGTAGATACAGACTACAGGATCACAGTTAGTAGATACAGACTACAGGATCACTGTTAGTAAATATAGACTACAGGATCACTGTTAGTAGATACAGGATCACTGTTAGTAAATACAGACTACAGGATCACTGTTAGTAAATACAGACTACAGGATCACTGTTTGTAAATACAGGATCACTGTTAGTAGATACAGAATACAGGATCACTGTTAGTAGATACAGACTACAGGATCACTGTTAGTAGATACAGACTACAGGATCACTGTTAGTAAATATAGACTACAGGATCACTGTTAGTAGATACAGGATCACTGTTAGTAAATACAGACTACAGGATCACTGTTAGTAAATATAGACTACAGGATCACTGTTTGTAAATACAGGATCACTGTTAGTAGATACAGAATACAGGATCACTGTTAGTAGATACAGACTACAGGATCACTGTTAGGAAATACAGGATCACTGTTAGTAAATACAGACTACATGATCACTGTTAGTTGATACAGACTACAGGATCACTGTTAGTAGATACAGACTACAGGATCACTGTTAGTAGATACAGACTACAGGATCACTGTTAGTAGATACAGACTACAGGATCACTGTTAGTAGATACAGACTACAGGATCACTGTTAGTAAATACAGACTACAGGATCACTGTTAGTAGATACAGGATCACTGTTAGTAAATACAGACTACTGGATCACTGTTAGTAGATACAGACTACAGGATCACTGTTAGTAGATACAGACTACAGGATCACTGTTAGTAAATACAGACTACAGGATCACTGTTAGTAGATACAGGATCACTGTTAGTAGATACAGACTACAGGATCACTGTTAGTAAATACAGACTACAGGATCACTGTTAGTAGATACAGGATCACTGTTAGTAAATACAGACTACAGGATCACTGTTAGTAAATACAGACTACAGGATCACCATTAGTAGATACAGACTACAGGATCACTGTTAGTAAATACAGACTACAGGATCACTGTTAGTAGATACAGACTACAGGATCACTTTTAGTAAATATAGACTATAGGATCACTGTTAGTAGATACAGGATCACTGTTAGTAAATACAGACTACAGGATCACTGTTAGTAAATACAGACTACAGGATCACTGTTTGTAAATACAGGATCACTGTTAGTAGATACAGAATACAGGATCACTGTTAGTAGATACAGACTACAGGATCACTGTTAGTAGATACAGACTACAGGATCACTGTTAGTAGATACAGACTACAGGATCACTGTTAGTAGATACAGACTACAGGATCACTGTTAGTAAATATAGACTACAGGATCACTGTTAGTAGATACAGGATCACTGTTAGTAAATACAGACTACATGATCACTGTTAGTAAATACAGACTACATGATCACTGTTTGTAAATACAGGATCACTGTTAGTAGATACAGAATACAGGATCACTGTTAGTAGATACAGACTACAGGATCACTGTTAGTAGATACAGACTACAGGATCACTGTTAGTAGATACAGACTACAGGATCACTGTTAGTAGATACAGACTACAGGATCACTGTTAGTAAATATAGACTACAGGATCACTGTTAGTAGATACAGGATCACTGTTAGTAAATACAGACTACATGATCACTGTTAGTAAATACAGACTACAGGATCACTGTTTGTAAATACAGGATCACTGTTAGTAGATACAGAATACAGGATCACTGTTAGTAGATACAGACTACAGGATCACTGTTAGTAGATACAGACTACAGGATCACTGTTAGTAAATATAGACTACAGGATCACTGTTAGTAGATACAGGATCACTGTTAGTAAATACAGACTACAGGATCACTGTTAGTAAATACAGACTACAGGATCACTGTTTGTAAATACAGGATCACTGTTAGTAGATACAGAATACAGGATCACTGTTAGTAGATACAGACTACAGGATCACTGTTAGTAGATACAGGATCACTGTTAGTAGATACAGACTACAGGATCACTGTTAGTAGATACAGACTACAGGATCACTGTTAGTAGATACAGACTACATGATCACTGTTAGTAGATAGAGACTACAGGATCACTGTTAGTAGATACAGACTACAGGATCACTGTTAGTAAATATAGACTACAGGATCACTGTTAGTAGATACAGTATCACTGTTAGTAGATACAGACTACAGGATCACTGTTAGTAAATACAGACTACAGGATCACTGTTAGTAGATACAGGATCACTGTTAGTAGATACAGACTACAGGATCACTGTTAGTAAATGCAGACTACAGGATCACCGTCAGTAGATACAGACTACAGGATCACTGTTAGTAAATACAGTCTACAGGATCACTGTTAGTAGATACAGGTTCACTGTTAGTAAATACAGACTACAGGATCACTGTTAGTAAATACAGACTACAGGATCACTGTTAGTAGATACAGACTACAGGATCACTGTTAGTAGATACAGTTTCACTGTTAGTAAATACAGACTACAGGATCACTGTTAGTAGATACAGGATCACTGTTAGTAAATACAGACTACAGGATCACTGTTAGTAGATACAGACTACAGGATCACTGTTAGTAAATACAGACTACAGGATCACTGTTAGTAGATACAGTCTACAGGATCACTGTTAGTAGATACAGACTACAGGATCACTGTTAGTAGATACAGACTACAGGATCACTGTTAGTAGATACAGGATCACTGTTAGGAAATACAGACTACAGGATCACTGTTAGTAGATACATGATCACTGTTAGTAAATACAGACTACTGGATCACTGTTAGTAGATACAGACTACAGGATCACTGTTAGTAGATACAGGATCACTGTTAGTAAATACAGACTACAGGATCACTGTTAGTAGATACAGACTACAGGATCACTGTTAGTAGATACAGGATCACTGTTAGTAAATACAGACTACAGGATCACTGTTACTAGATACAGACTACAGGATCACTGTTAGTAGATACAGGATCACTGTTAGGAAATACAGACTACAGGATCACTGTTAGTAGATACATGATCACTGTTAGTAAATACAGACTACTGGATCACTGTTAGTAGATACAGACTACAGGATCACTGTTAGTAGATACAGGATCACTGTTAGTAAATACAGACTACAGGATCACTGTTAGTAGATACAGACTACAGGATCACAGTTAGTAGATACAGACTACAGGATCACTGTTAGTAAATATAGACTACAGGATCACTGTTAGTAGATACAGGATCACTGTTAGTAAATACAGACTACAGGATCACTGTTAGTAAATACAGACTACAGGATCACTGTTTGTAAATACAGGATCACTGTTAGTAGATACAGAATACAGGATCACTGTTAGTAGATACAGACTACAGGATCACTGTTAGTAGATACAGACTACAGGATCACTGTTAGTAAATATAGACTACAGGATCACTGTTAGTAGATACAGGATCACTGTTAGTAAATACAGACTACAGGATCACTGTTAGTAAATACAGACTACAGGATCACTGTTTGTAAATACAGGATCACTGTTAGTAGATACAGAATACAGGATCACTGTTAGTAGATACAGACTACAGGATCACTGTTAGGAAATACAGGATCACTGTTAGTAAATACAGACTACATGATCACTGTTAGTTGATACAGACTACAGGATCACTGTTAGTAGATACAGACTACAGGATCACTGTTAGTAGATACAGACTACAGGATCACTGTTAGTAGATACAGGATCACTGTTAGTAGATACAGACTACAGGATCACTGTTAGTAAATACAGACTACAGGATCACTGTTAGTAGATACAGGATCACTGTTAGGAAATACAGACTACAGGATCACTGTTAGTAGATACATGATCACTGTTAGTAAATGCAGACTACTGGATCACTGTTAGTAGATACAGACTACAGGATCACTGTTAGTAGATACAGGATCACTGTTAGTAAATACAGACTACAGGATCAATGTTAGTAGATACAGACTACAGGATCACTGTTAGTAGATACAGACTACAGGATCACTGTTAGTAAATACAGACTACAGGATCACTGTTAGTAGATACAGGATCACTGTTAGTAAATACAGACTACTGGATCACTGTTAGTAGATACAGACTACAGGATCACTGTTAGTAGATACAGACTACAGGATCACTGTTAGTAAATACAGACTACAGGATCACTGTTAGTAGATACAGGATCACTGTTAGTAGATACAGACTACAGGATCACTGTTAGTAAATACAGACTACAGGATCACTGTTAGTAGATACAGGATCACTGTTAGTAAATACAGACTACAGGATCACTGTTAGTAAATACAGACTACAGGATCACCATTAGTAGATACAGACTACAGGATCACTGTTAGTAAATACAGACTACAGGATCACTGTTAGTAGATACAGACTACAGGATCACTTTTAGTAAATATAGACTATAGGATCACTGTTAGTAGATACAGGATCACTGTTAGTAAATACAGACTACAGGATCACTGTTAGTAAATACAGACTACAGGATCACTGTTTGTAAATACAGGATCACTGTTAGTAGATACAGAATACAGGATCACCGTTAGTAGATACAGACTACAGGATCACTGTTAGTAGATACAGACTACAGGATCACTGTTAGTAGATACAGACTACAGGATCACTGTTAGTAGATACAGACTACAGGATCACTGTTAGTAAATATAGACTACAGGATCACTGTTAGTAGATACAGGATCACTGTTAGTAAATACAGACTACATGATCACTGTTAGTAAATACAGACTACAGGATCACTGTTTGTAAATACAGGATCACTGTTAGTAGATACAGAATACAGGATCACTGTTAGTAAATACAGACTACAGGATCACTGTTAGTAAATACAGACTACAGGATCACCATTAGTAGATACAGACTACAGGATCACTGTTAGTAAATACAGACTACAGGATCACTGTTAGTAGATACAGACTACAGGATCACTTTTAGTAAATATAGACTATAGGATCACTGTTAGTAGATACAGGATCACTGTTAGTAAATACAGACTACAGGATCACTGTTAGTAAATACAGACTACAGGATCACTGTTTGTAAATACAGGATCACTGTTAGTAGATACAGAATACAGGATCACTGTTAGTAGATACAGACTACAGGATCACTGTTAGTAGATACAGACTACAGGATCACTGTTAGTAGATACAGACTACAGGATCACTGTTAGTAGATACAGACTACAGGATCACTGTTAGTAAATATAGACTACAGGATCACTGTTAGTAGATACAGGATCACTGTTAGTAAATACAGACTACATGATCACTGTTAGTAAATACAGACTACATGATCACTGTTTGTAAATACAGGATCACTGTTAGTAGATACAGAATACAGGATCACTGTTAGTAGATACAGACTACAGGATCACTGTTAGTAGATACAGACTACAGGATCACTGTTAGTAGATACAGACTACAGGATCACTGTTAGTAGATACAGACTACAGGATCACTGTTAGAAAATATAGACTACAGGATCACTGTTAGTAGATACAGGATCACTGTTAGTAAATACAGACTACATGATCACTGTTAGTAAATACAGACTACAGGATCACTGTTTGTAAATACAGGATCACTGTTAGTAGATACAGAATACAGGATCACTGTTAGTAGATACAGACTACAGGATCACTGTTAGTAGATACAGACTACAGGATCACTGTTAGTAAATATAGACTACAGGATCACTGTTAGTAGATACAGGATCACTGTTAGTAAATACAGACTACAGGATCACTGTTAGTAAATACAGACTACAGGATCACTGTTTGTAAATACAGGATCACTGTTAGTAGATACAGAATACAGGATCACTGTTAGTAGATACAGACTACAGGATCACTGTTAGTAGATACAGGATCACTGTTAGTAGATACAGACTACAGGATCACTGTTAGTAGATACAGACTACAGGATCACTGTTAGTAGATACAGACTACATGATCACTGTTAGTAGATAGAGACTACAGGATCACTGTTAGTAGATACAGACTACAGGATCACTGTTAGTAAATATAGACTACAGGATCACTGTTAGTAGATACAGTATCACTGTTAGTAGATACAGACTACATGATCACTGTTAGTAAATACAGACTACAGGATCACTGTTAGTAGATACAGGATCACTGTTAGTAGATACAGACTACAGGATCACTGTTAGTAAATGCAGACTACAGGATCACCGTCAGTAGATACAGACTACAGGATCACTGTTAGTAAATACAGTCTACAGGATCACTGTTAGTAGATACAGGTTCACTGTTAGTAAATACAGACTACAGGATCACTGTTAGTAAATACAGACTACAGGATCACTGTTAGTAGATACAGACTACAGGATCACTGTTAGTAGATACAGGTTCACTGTTAGTAAATACAGACTACAGGATCACTGTTAGTAGATACAGGATCACTGTTAGTAAATACAGACTACAGGATCACTGTTAGTAGATACAGACTACAGGATCACTGTTAGTAAATACAGACTACAGGATCACTGTTAGTAGATACAGTCTACAGGATCACTGTTAGTAGATACAGACTACAGGATCACTGTTAGTAGATACAGACTACAGGATCACTGTTAGTAGATACAGGATCACTGTTAGGAAATACAGACTACAGGATCACTGTTAGTAGATACATGATCACTGTTAGTAAATACAGACTACTGGATCACTGTTAGTAGATACAGACTACAGGAACACTGTTAGTAGATACAGGATCACTGTTAGTAAATACAGACTACAGGATCACTGTTAGTAGATACAGACTACAGGATCACTGTTAGTAGATACAGGATCACTGTTAGTAAATACAGACTACAGGATCACTGTTAGTAGATACAGACTACAGGATCACTGTTAGTAGATACAGGATCACTGTTAGGAAATACAGACTACAGGATCACTGTTAGTAGATACAGACTACAGGATCACAGTTAGTAGATACAGACTACAGGATCACTGTTAGTAAATATAGACTACAGGATCACTGTTAGTAGATACAGGATCACTGTTAGTAAATACAGACTACAGGATCACTGTTAGTAAATACAGACTACAGGATCACTGTTTGTAAATACAGGATCACTGTTAGTAGATACAGAATACAGGATCACTGTTAGTAGATACAGACTACAGGATCACTGTTAGTAGATACAGACTACAGGATCACTGTTAGTAAATATAGACTACAGGATCACTGTTAGTAGATACAGGATCACTGTTAGTAAATACAGACTACAGGATCACTGTTAGTAAATACAGACTACAGGATCACTGTTTGTAAATACAGGATCACTGTTAGTAAATACAGACTACAGGATCACTGTTAGTAGATACAGTCTACAGGATCACTGTTAGTAGATACAGACTACAGGATCACTGTTAGTAGATACAGACTACAGGATCACTGTTAGTAGATACAGGATCACTGTTAGGAAATACAGACTACAGGATCACTGTTAGTAGATACATGATCACTGTTAGTAAATACAGACTACTGGATCACTGTTAGTAGATACAGACTACAGGATCACTGTTAGTAGATACAGGATCACTGTTAGTAAATACAGACTACAGGATCACTGTTAGTAGATACAGACTACAGGATCACTGTTAGTAGATACAGGATCACTGTTAGTAAATACAGACTACAGGATCACTGTTAGTAGATACAGACTACAGGATCACTGTTAGTAGATACAGGATCACTGTTAGGAAATACAGACTACAGGATCACTGTTAGTAGATACAGACTACAGGATCACAGTTAGTAGATACAGACTACAGGATCACTGTTAGTAAATATAGACTACAGGATCACTGTTAGTAGATACAGGATCACTGTTAGTAAATACAGACTACAGGATCACTGTTAGTAAATACAGACTACAGGATCACTGTTTGTAAATACAGGATCACTGTTAGTAGATACAGAATACAGGATCACTGTTAGTAGATACAGACTACAGGATCACTGTTAGTAGATACAGACTACAGGATCACTGTTAGTAAATATAGACTACAGGATCACTGTTAGTAGATACAGGATCACTGTTAGTAAATACAGACTACAGGATCACTGTTAGTAAATACAGACTACAGGATCACTGTTTGTAAATACAGGATCACTGTTAGTAGATACAGAATACAGGATCACTGTTAGTAGATACAGACTACAGGATCACTGTTAGGAAATACAGGATCACTGTTAGTAAATACAGACTACATGATCACTGTTAGTTGATACAGACTACAGGATCACTGTTAGTAGATACAGACTACAGGATCACTGTTAGTAGATACAGACTACAGGATCACTGTTAGTAGATACAGGATCACTGTTAGTAGATACAGACTACAGGATCACTGTTAGTAAATACAGACTACAGGATCACTGTTAGTAGATACAGGATCACTGTTAGGAAATACAGACTACAGGATCACTGTTAGTAGATACATGATCACTGTTAGTAAATGCAGACTACTGGATCACTGTTAGTAGATACAGACTACAGGATCACTGTTAGTAGATACAGGATCACTGTTAGTAAATACAGACTACAGGATCAATGTTAGTAGATACAGACTACAGGATCACTGTTAGTAGATACAGACTACAGGATCACTGTTAGTAAATACAGACTACAGGATCACTGTTAGTAGATACAGGATCACTGTTAGTAAATACAGACTACTGGATCACTGTTAGTAGATACAGACTACAGGATCACTGTTAGTAGATACAGACTACAGGATCACTGTTAGTAAATACAGACTACAGGATCACTGTTAGTAGATACAGGATCACTGTTAGTAGATACAGACTACAGGATCACTGTTAGTAAATACAGACTACAGGATCACTGTTAGTAGATACAGGATCACTGTTAGTAAATACAGACTACAGGATCACTGTTAGTAAATACAGACTACAGGATCACCATTAGTAGATACAGACTACAGGATCACTGTTAGTAAATACAGACTACAGGATCACTGTTAGTAGATACAGACTACAGGATCACTTTTAGTAAATATAGACTATAGGATCACTGTTAGTAGATACAGGATCACTGTTAGTAAATACAGACTACAGGATCACTGTTAGTAAATACAGACTACAGGATCACTGTTTGTAAATACAGGATCACTGTTAGTAGATACAGAATACAGGATCACTGTTAGTAGATACAGACTACAGGATCACTGTTAGTAGATACAGACTACAGGATCACTGTTAGTAGATACAGACTACAGGATCACTGTTAGTAGATACAGACTACAGGATCACTGTTAGTAAATATAGACTACAGGATCACTGTTAGTAGATACAGGATCACTGTTAGTAAATACAGACTACATGATCACTGTTAGTAAATACAGACTACAGGATCACTGTTTGTAAATACAGGATCACTGTTAGTAGATACAGAATACAGGATCACTGTTAGTAGATACAGACTACAGGATCACTGTTAGTAGATACAGACTACAGGATCACTGTTAGTAAATATAGACTACAGGATCACTGTTAGTAGATACATGATCACTGTTAGTAAATACAGACTACTGGATCACTGTTAGTAGATACAGACTACAGGATCACTGTTAGTAGATACAGGATCACTGTTAGTAAATACAGACTACAGGATCACTGTTAGTAGATACAGACTACAGGATCACTGTTAGTAGATACAGGATCACTGTTAGTAAATACAGACTACAGGATCAATGTTAGTAGATACAGACTACAGGATCACTGTTAGTAGATACAGGATCACTGTTAGGAAATACAGACTACAGGATCACTGTTAGTAGATACATGATCACTGTTAGTAAATACAGACTACTGGATCACTGTTAGTAGATACAGACTACAGGATCACTGTTAGTAGATACAGGATCACTGTTAGTAAATACAGACTACAGGATCACTGTTAGTAGATACAGACTACAGGATCACAGTTAGTAGATACAGACTACAGGATCACTGTTAGTAAATATAGACTACAGGATCACTGTTAGTAGATACAGGATCACTGTTAGTAAATACAGACTACAGGATCACTGTTAGTAAATACAGACTACAGGATCACTGTTTGTAAATACAGGATCACTGTTAGTAGATACAGAATACAGGATCACTGTTAGTAGATACAGACTACAGGATCACTGTTAGTAGATACAGACTACAGGATCACTGTTAGTAAATATAGACTACAGGATCACTGTTAGTAGATACAGGATCACTGTTAGTAAATACAGACTACAGGATCACTGTTAGTAAATACAGACTACAGGATCACTGTTTGTAAATACAGGATCACTGTTAGTAGATACAGAATACAGGATCACTGTTAGTAGATACAGACTACAGGATCACTGTTAGGAAATACAGGATCACTGTTAGTAAATACAGACTACATGATCACTGTTAGTTGATACAGACTACAGGATCACTGTTAGTAGATACAGACTACAGGATCACTGTTAGTAGATACAGACTACAGGATCACTGTTAGGAAATACAGGATCACTGTTAGTAAATACAGACTACATGATCACTGTTAGTTGATACAGACTACAGGATCACTGTTAGTAGATACAGACTACAGGATCACTGTTAGTAGATACAGACTACAGGATCACTGTTAGTAGATACAGGATCACTGTTAGTAGATACAGACTACAGGATCACTGTTAGTAAATACAGACTACAGGATCACTGTTAGTAGATACAGGATCACTGTTAGGAAATACAGACTACAGGATCACTGTTAGTAGATACATGATCACTGTTAGTAAATACAGACTACTGGATCACTGTTAGTAGATACAGACTACAGGATCACTGTTAGTAGATACAGGATCACTGTTAGTAAATACAGACTACAGGATCAATGTTAGTAGATACAGACTACAGGATCACTGTTAGTAGATACAGACTACAGGATCACTGTTAGTAAATACAGACTACAGGATCACTGTTAGTAGATACAGGATCACTGTTAGTAAATACAGACTACTGGATCACTGTTAGTAGATACAGACTACAGGATCACTGTTAGTAGATACAGACTACAGGATCACTGTTAGTAAATACAGACTACAGGATCACTGTTAGTAGATACAGGATCACTGTTAGTAGATACAGACTACAGGATCACTGTTAGTAAATACAGACTACAGGATCACTGTTAGTAGATACAGGATCACTGTTAGTAAATACAGACTACAGGATCACTGTTAGTAAATACAGACTACAGGATCACCATTAGTAGATACAGACTACAGGATCACTGTTAGTAAATACAGACTACAGGATCACTGTTAGTAGATACAGACTACAGGATCACTTTTAGTAAATATAGACTATAGGATCACTGTTAGTAGATACAGGATCACTGTTAGTAAATACAGACTACAGGATCACTGTTAGTAAATACAGACTACAGGATCACTGTTTGTAAATACAGGATCACTGTTAGTAGATACAGAATACAGGATCACTGTTAGTAGATACAGACTACAGGATCACTGTTAGTAGATACAGACTACAGGATCACTGTTAGTAGATACAGACTACAGGATCACTGTTAGTAGATACAGACTACAGGATCACTGTTAGTAAATATAGACTACAGGATCACTGTTAGTAGATACAGGATCACTGTTAGTAAATACAGACTACATGATCACTGTTAGTAAATACAGACTACAGGATCACTGTTTGTAAATACAGGATCACTGTTAGTAGATACAGAATACAGGATCACTGTTAGTAGATACAGACTACAGGATCACTGTTAGTAGATACAGACTACAGGATCACTGTTAGTAAATATAGACTACAGGATCACTGTTAGTAGATACAGGATCACTGTTAGTAAATACAGACTACAGGATCACTGTTAGTAAATACAGACTACAGGATCACTGTTTGTAAATACAGGATCACTGTTAGTAGATACAGAATACAGGATCACTGTTAGTAGATACAGACTACAGGATCACTGTTAGGAAATACAGGATCACTGTTAGTAAATACAGACTACATGATCACAGTTAGTAGATACAGACTACAGGATCACTGTTAGTAAATATAGACTACAGGATCACTGTTAGTAGATACAGGATCACTGTTAGTAAATACAGACTACAGGATCACTGTTAGTAAATACAGACTACAGGATCACTGTTTGTAAATACAGGATCACTGTTAGTAGATACAGAATACAGGATCACTGTTAGTAGATACAGACTACAGGATCACTGTTAGTAGATACAGACTACAGGATCACTGTTAGTAAATATAGACTACAGGATCACTGTTAGTAGATACAGGATCACTGTTAGTAAATACAGACTACAGGATCACTGTTAGTAAATATAGACTACAGGATCACTGTTTGTAAATACAGGATCACTGTTAGTAGATACAGAATACAGGATCACTGTTAGTAGATACAGACTACAGGATCACTGTTAGGAAATACAGGATCACTGTTAGTAAATACAGACTACATGATCACTGTTAGTTGATACAGACTACAGGATCACTGTTAGTAGATACAGACTACAGGATCACTGTTAGTAGATACAGACTACAGGATCACTGTTAGTAGATACAGACTACAGGATCACTGTTAGTAGATACAGACTACAGGATCACTGTTAGTAAATACAGACTACAGGATCACTGTTAGTAGATACAGGATCACTGTTAGTAAATACAGACTACTGGATCACTGTTAGTAGATACAGACTACAGGATCACTGTTAGTAGATACAGACTACAGGATCACTGTTAGTAAATACAGACTACAGGATCACTGTTAGTAGATACAGGATCACTGTTAGTAGATACAGACTACAGGATCACTGTTAGTAAATACAGACTACAGGATCACTGTTAGTAGATACAGGATCACTGTTAGTAAATACAGACTACAGGATCACTGTTAGTAAATACAGACTACAGGATCACCATTAGTAGATACAGACTACAGGATCACTGTTAGTAAATACAGACTACAGGATCACTGTTAGTAGATACAGACTACAGGATCACTTTTAGTAAATATAGACTATAGGATCACTGTTAGTAGATACAGGATCACTGTTAGTAAATACAGACTACAGGATCACTGTTAGTAAATACAGACTACAGGATCACTGTTTGTAAATACAGGATCACTGTTAGTAGATACAGAATACAGGATCACTGTTAGTAGATACAGACTACAGGATCACTGTTAGTAGATACAGACTACAGGATCACTGTTAGTAGATACAGACTACAGGATCACTGTTAGTAGATACAGACTACAGGATCACTGTTAGTAAATATAGACTACAGGATCACTGTTAGTAGATACAGGATCACTGTTAGTAAATACAGACTACATGATCACTGTTAGTAAATACAGACTACATGATCACTGTTTGTAAATACAGGATCACTGTTAGTAGATACAGAATACAGGATCACTGTTAGTAGATACAGACTACAGGATCACTGTTAGTAGATACAGACTACAGGATCACTGTTAGTAGATACAGACTACAGGATCACTGTTAGTAGATACAGACTACAGGATCACTGTTAGTAAATATAGACTACAGGATCACTGTTAGTAGATACAGGATCACTGTTAGTAAATACAGACTACATGATCACTGTTAGTAAATACAGACTACAGGATCACTGTTTGTAAATACAGGATCACTGTTAGTAGATACAGAATACAGGATCACTGTTAGTAGATACAGACTACAGGATCACTGTTAGTAGATACAGACTACAGGATCACTGTTAGTAAATATAGACTACAGGATCACTGTTAGTAGATACAGGATCACTGTTAGTAAATACAGACTACAGGATCACTGTTAGTAAATACAGACTACAGGATCACTGTTTGTAAATACAGGATCACTGTTAGTAGATACAGAATACAGGATCACTGTTAGTAGATACAGACTACAGGATCACTGTTAGTAGATACAGGATCACTGTTAGTAGATACAGACTACAGGATCACTGTTAGTAGATACAGACTACAGGATCACTGTTAGTAGATACAGACTACATGATCACTGTTAGTAGATAGAGACTACAGGATCACTGTTAGTAGATACAGACTACAGGATCACTGTTAGTAAATATAGACTACAGGATCACTGTTAGTAGATACAGTATCACTGTTAGTAGATACAGACTACAGGATCACTGTTAGTAAATACAGACTACAGGATCACTGTTAGTAGATACAGGATCACTGTTAGTAGATACAGACTACAGGATCACTGTTAGTAAATGCAGACTACAGGATCACCGTCAGTAGATACAGACTACAGGATCACTGTTAGTAAATACAGTCTACAGGATCACTGTTAGTAGATACAGGTTCACTGTTAGTAAATACAGACTACAGGATCACTGTTAGTAAATACAGACTACAGGATCACTGTTAGTAGATACAGACTACAGGATCACTGTTAGTAGATACAGTTTCACTGTTAGTAAATACAGACTACAGGATCACTGTTAGTAGATACAGGATCACTGTTAGTAAATACAGACTACAGGATCACTGTTAGTAGATACAGACTACAGGATCACTGTTAGTAAATACAGACTACAGGATCACTGTTAGTAGATACAGTCTACAGGATCACTGTTAGTAGATACAGACTACAGGATCACTGTTAGTAGATACAGACTACAGGATCACTGTTAGTAGATACAGGATCACTGTTAGGAAATACAGACTACAGGATCACTGTTAGTAGATACATGATCACTGTTAGTAAATACAGACTACTGGATCACTGTTAGTAGATACAGACTACAGGATCACTGTTAGTAGATACAGGATCACTGTTAGTAAATACAGACTACAGGATCACTGTTAGTAGATACAGACTACAGGATCACTGTTAGTAGATACAGGATCACTGTTAGTAAATACAGACTACAGGATCACTGTTACTAGATACAGACTACAGGATCACTGTTAGTAGATACAGGATCACTGTTAGGAAATACAGACTACAGGATCACTGTTAGTAGATACATGATCACTGTTAGTAAATACAGACTACTGGATCACTGTTAGTAGATACAGACTACAGGATCACTGTTAGTAGATACAGGATCACTGTTAGTAAATACAGACTACAGGATCACTGTTAGTAGATACAGACTACAGGATCACAGTTAGTAGATACAGACTACAGGATCACTGTTAGTAAATATAGACTACAGGATCACTGTTAGTAGATACAGGATCACTGTTAGTAAATACAGACTACAGGATCACTGTTAGTAAATACAGACTACAGGATCACTGTTTGTAAATACAGGATCACTGTTAGTAGATACAGAATACAGGATCACTGTTAGTAGATACAGACTACAGGATCACTGTTAGTAGATACAGACTACAGGATCACTGTTAGTAAATATAGACTACAGGATCACTGTTAGTAGATACAGGATCACTGTTAGTAAATACAGACTACAGGATCACTGTTAGTAAATACAGACTACAGGATCACTGTTTGTAAATACAGGATCACTGTTAGTAGATACAGAATACAGGATCACTGTTAGTAGATACAGACTACAGGATCACTGTTAGGAAATACAGGATCACTGTTAGTAAATACAGACTACATGATCACTGTTAGTTGATACAGACTACAGGATCACTGTTAGTAGATACAGACTACAGGATCACTGTTAGTAGATACAGACTACAGGATCACTGTTAGTAGATACAGGATCACTGTTAGTAGATACAGACTACAGGATCACTGTTAGTAAATACAGACTACAGGATCACTGTTAGTAGATACAGGATCACTGTTAGGAAATACAGACTACAGGATCACTGTTAGTAGATACATGATCACTGTTAGTAAATGCAGACTACTGGATCACTGTTAGTAGATACAGACTACAGGATCACTGTTAGTAGATACAGGATCACTGTTAGTAAATACAGACTACAGGATCAATGTTAGTAGATACAGACTACAGGATCACTGTTAGTAGATACAGACTACAGGATCACTGTTAGTAAATACAGACTACAGGATCACTGTTAGTAGATACAGGATCACTGTTAGTAAATACAGACTACTGGATCACTGTTAGTAGATACAGACTACAGGATCACTGTTAGTAGATACAGACTACAGGATCACTGTTAGTAAATACAGACTACAGGATCACTGTTAGTAGATACAGGATCACTGTTAGTAGATACAGACTACAGGATCACTGTTAGTAAATACAGACTACAGGATCACTGTTAGTAGATACAGGATCACTGTTAGTAAATACAGACTACAGGATCACTGTTAGTAAATACAGACTACAGGATCACCATTAGTAGATACAGACTACAGGATCACTGTTAGTAAATACAGACTACAGGATCACTGTTAGTAGATACAGACTACAGGATCACTTTTAGTAAATATAGACTATAGGATCACTGTTAGTAGATACAGGATCACTGTTAGTAAATACAGACTACAGGATCACTGTTAGTAAATACAGACTACAGGATCACTGTTTGTAAATACAGGATCACTGTTAGTAGATACAGAATACAGGATCACCGTTAGTAGATACAGACTACAGGATCACTGTTAGTAGATACAGACTACAGGATCACTGTTAGTAGATACAGACTACAGGATCACTGTTAGTAGATACAGACTACAGGATCACTGTTAGTAAATATAGACTACAGGATCACTGTTAGTAGATACAGGATCACTGTTAGTAAATACAGACTACATGATCACTGTTAGTAAATACAGACTACAGGATCACTGTTTGTAAATACAGGATCACTGTTAGTAGATACAGAATACAGGATCACTGTTAGTAAATACAGACTACAGGATCACTGTTAGTAAATACAGACTACAGGATCACCATTAGTAGATACAGACTACAGGATCACTGTTAGTAAATACAGACTACAGGATCACTGTTAGTAGATACAGACTACAGGATCACTTTTAGTAAATATAGACTATAGGATCACTGTTAGTAGATACAGGATCACTGTTAGTAAATACAGACTACAGGATCACTGTTAGTAAATACAGACTACAGGATCACTGTTTGTAAATACAGGATCACTGTTAGTAGATACAGAATACAGGATCACTGTTAGTAGATACAGACTACAGGATCACTGTTAGTAGATACAGACTACAGGATCACTGTTAGTAGATACAGACTACAGGATCACTGTTAGTAGATACAGACTACAGGATCACTGTTAGTAAATATAGACTACAGGATCACTGTTAGTAGATACAGGATCACTGTTAGTAAATACAGACTACATGATCACTGTTAGTAAATACAGACTACATGATCACTGTTTGTAAATACAGGATCACTGTTAGTAGATACAGAATACAGGATCACTGTTAGTAGATACAGACTACAGGATCACTGTTAGTAGATACAGACTACAGGATCACTGTTAGTAGATACAGACTACAGGATCACTGTTAGTAGATACAGACTACAGGATCACTGTTAGAAAATATAGACTACAGGATCACTGTTAGTAGATACAGGATCACTGTTAGTAAATACAGACTACATGATCACTGTTAGTAAATACAGACTACAGGATCACTGTTTGTAAATACAGGATCACTGTTAGTAGATACAGAATACAGGATCACTGTTAGTAGATACAGACTACAGGATCACTGTTAGTAGATACAGACTACAGGATCACTGTTAGTAAATATAGACTACAGGATCACTGTTAGTAGATACAGGATCACTGTTAGTAAATACAGACTACAGGATCACTGTTAGTAAATACAGACTACAGGATCACTGTTTGTAAATACAGGATCACTGTTAGTAGATACAGAATACAGGATCACTGTTAGTAGATACAGACTACAGGATCACTGTTAGTAGATACAGGATCACTGTTAGTAGATACAGACTACAGGATCACTGTTAGTAGATACAGACTACAGGATCACTGTTAGTAGATACAGACTACATGATCACTGTTAGTAGATAGAGACTACAGGATCACTGTTAGTAGATACAGACTACAGGATCACTGTTAGTAAATATAGACTACAGGATCACTGTTAGTAGATACAGTATCACTGTTAGTAGATACAGACTACATGATCACTGTTAGTAAATACAGACTACAGGATCACTGTTAGTAGATACAGGATCACTGTTAGTAGATACAGACTACAGGATCACTGTTAGTAAATGCAGACTACAGGATCACCGTCAGTAGATACAGACTACAGGATCACTGTTAGTAAATACAGTCTACAGGATCACTGTTAGTAGATACAGGTTCACTGTTAGTAAATACAGACTACAGGATCACTGTTAGTAAATACAGACTACAGGATCACTGTTAGTAGATACAGACTACAGGATCACTGTTAGTAGATACAGGTTCACTGTTAGTAAATACAGACTACAGGATCACTGTTAGTAGATACAGGATCACTGTTAGTAAATACAGACTACAGGATCACTGTTAGTAGATACAGACTACAGGATCACTGTTAGTAAATACAGACTACAGGATCACTGTTAGTAGATACAGTCTACAGGATCACTGTTAGTAGATACAGACTACAGGATCACTGTTAGTAGATACAGACTACAGGATCACTGTTAGTAGATACAGGATCACTGTTAGGAAATACAGACTACAGGATCACTGTTAGTAGATACATGATCACTGTTAGTAGATACAGACTACAGGAACACTGTTAGTAGATACAGGATCACTGTTAGTAAATACAGACTACAGGATCACTGTTAGTAGATACAGACTACAGGATCACTGTTAGTAGATACAGGATCACTGTTAGTAAATACAGACTACAGGATCACTGTTAGTAGATACAGACTACAGGATCACTGTTAGTAGATACAGGATCATTGTTAGGAAATACAGACTACAGGATCACTGTTAGTAGATACAGACTACAGGATCACAGTTAGTAGATACAGACTACAGGATCACTGTTAGTAAATATAGACTACAGGATCACTGTTAGTAGATACAGGATCACTGTTAGTAAATACAGACTACAGGATCACTGTTAGTAAATACAGACTACAGGATCACTGTTTGTAAATACAGGATCACTGTTAGTAGATACAGAATACAGGATCACTGTTAGTAGATACAGACTACAGGATCACTGTTAGTAGATACAGACTACAGGATCACTGTTAGTAAATATAGACTACAGGATCACTGTTAGTAGATACAGGATCACTGTTAGTAAATACAGACTACAGGATCACTGTTAGTAAATACAGACTACAGGATCACTGTTTGTAAATACAGGATCACTGTTAGTAAATACAGACTACAGGATCACTGTTAGTAGATACAGTCTACAGGATCACTGTTAGTAGATACAGACTACAGGATCACTGTTAGTAGATACAGACTACAGGATCACTGTTAGTAGATACAGGATCACTGTTAGGAAATACAGACTACAGGATCACTGTTAGTAGATACATGATCACTGTTAGTAAATACAGACTACTGGATCACTGTTAGTAGATACAGACTACAGGATCACTGTTAGTAGATACAGGATCACTGTTAGTAAATACAGACTACAGGATCACTGTTAGTAGATACAGACTACAGGATCACTGTTAGTAGATACAGGATCACTGTTAGTAAATACAGACTACAGGATCACTGTTAGTAGATACAGACTACAGGATCACTGTTAGTAGATACAGGATCACTGTTAGGAAATACAGACTACAGGATCACTGTTAGTAGATACAGACTACAGGATCACAGTTAGTAGATACAGACTACAGGATCACTGTTAGTAAATATAGACTACAGGATCACTGTTAGTAGATACAGGATCACTGTTAGTAAATACAGACTACAGGATCACTGTTAGTAAATACAGACTACAGGATCACTGTTTGTAAATACAGGATCACTGTTAGTAGATACAGAATACAGGATCACTGTTAGTAGATACAGACTACAGGATCACTGTTAGTAGATACAGACTACAGGATCACTGTTAGTAAATATAGACTACAGGATCACTGTTAGTAGATACAGGATCACTGTTAGTAAATACAGACTACAGGATCACTGTTAGTAAATACAGACTACAGGATCACTGTTTGTAAATACAGGATCACTGTTAGTAGATACAGAATACAGGATCACTGTTAGTAGATACAGACTACAGGATCACTGTTAGGAAATACAGGATCACTGTTAGTAAATACAGACTACATGATCACTGTTAGTTGATACAGACTACAGGATCACTGTTAGTAGATACAGACTACAGGATCACTGTTAGTAGATACAGACTACAGGATCACTGTTAGTAGATACAGGATCACTGTTAGTAGATACAGACTACAGGATCACTGTTAGTAAATACAGACTACAGGATCACTGTTAGTAGATACAGGATCACTGTTAGGAAATACAGACTACAGGATCACTGTTAGTAGATACATGATCACTGTTAGTAAATGCAGACTACTGGATCACTGTTAGTAGATACAGACTACAGGATCACTGTTAGTAGATACAGGATCACTGTTAGTAAATACAGACTACAGGATCAATGTTAGTAGATACAGACTACAGGATCACTGTTAGTAGATACAGACTACAGGATCACTGTTAGTAAATACAGACTACAGGATCACTGTTAGTAGATACAGGATCACTGTTAGTAAATACAGACTACTGGATCACTGTTAGTAGATACAGACTACAGGATCACTGTTAGTAGATACAGACTACAGGATCACTGTTAGTAAATACAGACTACAGGATCACTGTTAGTAGATACAGGATCACTGTTAGTAGATACAGACTACAGGATCACTGTTAGTAAATACAGACTACAGGATCACTGTTAGTAGATACAGGATCACTGTTAGTAAATACAGACTACAGGATCACTGTTAGTAAATACAGACTACAGGATCACCATTAGTAGATACAGACTACAGGATCACTGTTAGTAAATACAGACTACAGGATCACTGTTAGTAGATACAGACTACAGGATCACTTTTAGTAAATATAGACTATAGGATCACTGTTAGTAGATACAGGATCACTGTTAGTAAATACAGACTACAGGATCACTGTTAGTAAATACAGACTACAGGATCACTGTTTGTAAATACAGGATCACTGTTAGTAGATACAGAATACAGGATCACTGTTAGTAGATACAGACTACAGGATCACTGTTAGTAGATACAGACTACAGGATCACTGTTAGTAGATACAGACTACAGGATCACTGTTAGTAGATACAGACTACAGGATCACTGTTAGTAAATATAGACTACAGGATCACTGTTAGTAGATACAGGATCACTGTTAGTAAATACAGACTACATGATCACTGTTAGTAAATACAGACTACAGGATCACTGTTTGTAAATACAGGATCACTGTTAGTAGATACAGAATACAGGATCACTGTTAGTAGATACAGACTACAGGATCACTGTTAGTAGATACAGACTACAGGATCACTGTTAGTAAATATAGACTACAGGATCACTGTTAGTAGATACATGATCACTGTTAGTAAATACAGACTACTGGATCACTGTTAGTAGATACAGACTACAGGATCACTGTTAGTAGATACAGGATCACTGTTAGTAAATACAGACTACAGGATCACTGTTAGTAGATACAGACTACAGGATCACTGTTAGTAGATACAGGATCACTGTTAGTAAATACAGACTACAGGATCAATGTTAGTAGATACAGACTACAGGATCACTGTTAGTAGATACAGGATCACTGTTAGGAAATACAGACTACAGGATCACTGTTAGTAGATACATGATCACTGTTAGTAAATACAGACTACTGGATCACTGTTAGTAGATACAGACTACAGGATCACTGTTAGTAGATACAGGATCACTGTTAGTAAATACAGACTACAGGATCACTGTTAGTAGATACAGACTACAGGATCACAGTTAGTAGATACAGACTACAGGATCACTGTTAGTAAATATAGACTACAGGATCACTGTTAGTAGATACAGGATCACTGTTAGTAAATACAGACTACAGGATCACTGTTAGTAAATACAGACTACAGGATCACTGTTTGTAAATACAGGATCACTGTTAGTAGATACAGAATACAGGATCACTGTTAGTAGATACAGACTACAGGATCACTGTTAGTAGATACAGACTACAGGATCACTGTTAGTAAATATAGACTACAGGATCACTGTTAGTAGATACAGGATCACTGTTAGTAAATACAGACTACAGGATCACTGTTAGTAAATACAGACTACAGGATCACTGTTTGTAAATACAGGATCACTGTTAGTAGATACAGAATACAGGATCACTGTTAGTAGATACAGACTACAGGATCACTGTTAGGAAATACAGGATCACTGTTAGTAAATACAGACTACATGATCACTGTTAGTTGATACAGACTACAGGATCACTGTTAGTAGATACAGACTACAGGATCACTGTTAGTAGATACAGACTACAGGATCACTGTTAGGAAATACAGGATCACTGTTAGTAAATACAGACTACATGATCACTGTTAGTTGATACAGACTACAGGATCACTGTTAGTAGATACAGACTACAGGATCACTGTTAGTAGATACAGACTACAGGATCACTGTTAGTAGATACAGGATCACTGTTAGTAGATACAGACTACAGGATCACTGTTAGTAAATACAGACTACAGGATCACTGTTAGTAGATACAGGATCACTGTTAGGAAATACAGACTACAGGATCACTGTTAGTAGATACATGATCACTGTTAGTAAATACAGACTACTGGATCACTGTTAGTAGATACAGACTACAGGATCACTGTTAGTAGATACAGGATCACTGTTAGTAAATACAGACTACAGGATCAATGTTAGTAGATACAGACTACAGGATCACTGTTAGTAGATACAGACTACAGGATCACTGTTAGTAAATACAGACTACAGGATCACTGTTAGTAGATACAGGATCACTGTTAGTAAATACAGACTACTGGATCACTGTTAGTAGATACAGACTACAGGATCACTGTTAGTAGATACAGACTACAGGATCACTGTTAGTAAATACAGACTACAGGATCACTGTTAGTAGATACAGGATCACTGTTAGTAGATACAGACTACAGGATCACTGTTAGTAAATACAGACTACAGGATCACTGTTAGTAGATACAGGATCACTGTTAGTAAATACAGACTACAGGATCACTGTTAGTAAATACAGACTACAGGATCACCATTAGTAGATACAGACTACAGGATCACTGTTAGTAAATACAGACTACAGGATCACTGTTAGTAGATACAGACTACAGGATCACTTTTAGTAAATATAGACTATAGGATCACTGTTAGTAGATACAGGATCACTGTTAGTAAATACAGACTACAGGATCACTGTTAGTAAATACAGACTACAGGATCACTGTTTGTAAATACAGGATCACTGTTAGTAGATACAGAATACAGGATCACTGTTAGTAGATACAGACTACAGGATCACTGTTAGTAGATACAGACTACAGGATCACTGTTAGTAGATACAGACTACAGGATCACTGTTAGTAGATACAGACTACAGGATCACTGTTAGTAAATATAGACTACAGGATCACTGTTAGTAGATACAGGATCACTGTTAGTAAATACAGACTACATGATCACTGTTAGTAAATACAGACTACAGGATCACTGTTTGTAAATACAGGATCACTGTTAGTAGATACAGAATACAGGATCACTGTTAGTAGATACAGACTACAGGATCACTGTTAGTAGATACAGACTACAGGATCACTGTTAGTAAATATAGACTACAGGATCACTGTTAGTAGATACAGGATCACTGTTAGTAAATACAGACTACAGGATCACTGTTAGTAAATACAGACTACAGGATCACTGTTTGTAAATACAGGATCACTGTTAGTAGATACAGAATACAGGATCACTGTTAGTAGATACAGACTACAGGATCACTGTTAGGAAATACAGGATCACTGTTAGTAAATACAGACTACATGATCACTGTTAGTTGATACAGACTACAGGATCACTGTTAGTAGATACAGACTACAGGATCACTGTTAGTAGATACAGACTACAGGATCACTGTTAGTAGATACAGGATCACTGTTAGTAGATACAGACTACAGGATCACTGTTAGTAAATACAGACTACAGGATCACTGTTAGTAGATACAGGATCACTGTTAGTAGATTCAGGATCACTGTTATTAGATAGAGGATCACTGTTAGTAGATACAGGATCACTGCTAGTAGATACAGGATCACTGCTAGTAGATACAGGATCACTGTTAGTAGATACAGACTACAGGATCACTGTTAGTAGATACAGGATCACTGTTATTAGATAGAGGATCACTGTTAGTAGATACAGGATCACTGTTAGTAGATACAGGATCACTGCTAGTAGATACAGGATCACTGTTAGTAGATACAGGATCACTGCTAGTAGATACAGGATCACTGTTAATAGATACATACCACAAGACAACTACCCCCCCCCCCACATTGACACGGTACCGGTACCCCCTGTATATAGATACATACCACACGGTACCGGTAACCCCTGTATATAGATACATACCACTCTGTACCGGTACCCCCTGTTTATAGATACATACCACACGGTACCGGTACCCCCTGTATATAGATACATACCACACTGTACCGGTACCCCCTGTATATAGATACATACCACACGGTACCGGTACCCCCTGTATATAGATACATACCACACTGTACCGGTATCCCCTGTATTTAGATACATACCACACTGTACCGGTACCCCCTGTATATAGATACATACCACACGGTACCGGTACCCCTGTATATATCGCCTCGTTATTGTTGCTCTTCATTACTTTAGTTTATTTAGTTAAAAAAATTCTCAACTCTTATTTTTCTTAAAACTGCAATGTTGTTTAAGGGCTTGTAAGTAAGCATTTTATGGTAAAGTCTACATCTGTTGAATTCGGCGCATGTGACAAATACAATTTGATTTGATTTGATATGATTTGTATATACAGGATCACTTTTAATGAATATATGTTAGTAGATACAGGATCACTGTTAGTATCATCTCTCTCTCTGTGAGGTTCAAACTAAACCAGACCATATATTCTCTCCGTGAGGTTCAGACCAAACCAGACCATATATTCTCTCCGTGAGGTTCAGACTAAACCAGACCATCTATCCTCCCTGTCTGGTTCAGACTAAACCAGACGATATATTCTCTCCGTGAGGTTCAAACTAAACCAGACCATCTATCCTCCCTGTCTGGTCCAGACTAAACCATACCATCTATCTTCTCTCTGTCTCTCTCTCTATGTCTGGTTCAAACTAAACCCGATCATCTATCCCCTCTCTCTGTGTGGTTCAGACTAAACCAAACAATCTATTTTCTCTCTGTGTAGTTTAGACTAAACAAGACCATCTGTCCTGTCTCTCTGTGTGGTTCAGACGAAACCAGGTCATCTATCCTCTCTCTGTTTGGTTCAGACTAAACCAAACCATCTATTCTCTCTCTCTCTCTCTCTCTCTCTCTCTCTCTCTCTCTCTCTCTCTCTCTCTCTCTCTCTCTCTCTCTCTCTCTCTCTCTCTCTGGTTCAAACTAAACCCGATCATCTATCATAAATAATAAAAATAAATAAATCTATGCTCTCTCTATGTCTGGTTCAGACTAAACCAGACCATCTATACTCTATCTTTGGTTCAAACTAAAGCAGACCATTTAGCTTCTCTCTCTGTGTGGTTCAGACTAAACCAGACCATCTATCCTCTCTCTGTCTCTCTCTCTGTGTGGTTCAGATTAAACCAGATCATCTATCGTCTTTGTTTGGTTCAGACTAAACCAAACCATCTATCCTCTCTCTCTCTGTGGTTCAGACTAAACCAAACCATCTATCCTCTCTCTCTGTGTGGTTCAGTGTAATCCAGACCATCCATTAGTGAAGCCCTGTGTTTCTTTCAGTTCCAGATTCCTCCTCTCCTGATACCTAGTGTGATCAGTATGACTGGATACCTAGTGTGATCAGTATGACTGTATTAGTGAAGTCCTGTGTTTCTCTCAGTTCCAGATTCCTCCTCTCCTGATACCTAGTGTGATCAGTATGACTGTATTAGTGAAGTCCTGTGTTTCTCTCAGTTCCAGATTCCTCCTCTCCTGATGCCTAGTGTGATCAGTATGACTGCATTAGTGAAGCCCTGTGTTTCTCTCAGTTCCAGATTCCTCCTCTCCTGATGCCTAGTGTGATCAGTATGACTGTATTAGTGAAGTCCTGTGTTTCTCTCAGTTCCAGATTCCTCCTCTCCTGATGCCTAGTGTGATCAGTATGACTGTATTAGTGAAGTCCTGTGTTTCTTTCAGTTCCAGATTCCTCCTCTCCTGATACCTAGTGTGATCAGTATGACTGGATACCTAGTGTGATCAGTATGACTGTATTAGTGAAGTCCTGTGTTTCTCTCAGTTCCAGATTCCTCCTCTCCTGATGCCTAGTGTGTCACCTGATCCGAGGCTGTTTATTCCCTGTTCACCCCCTTCTGGTCCAGCCTGACCCTCTTCCCTGGTCCCCCTCCCTGTCCCCCCATCCCAGTCACCCACCCTAGTCCTTTTCCAAGTACCCCTCCCTGGCCCCCGTCCCTGGTCCAGCCTGATCCCCCTCCCTGGCCCCCCTCTCCCAGTCATCCTCCCTGTTCCCCCTCCCCGGCCCCCCTCTCTCCCAGTCCCCCTCCTTGGTCCCCTTCCCCGGCCCCCCTCCCTGGACCCCTCTCCCAGTCCCCGTCCCTGGTCCCCCTCCTTAGTCCTCCCCTCCTGGTCTAGCCTGGCCCCCCTCCCTGTCCCTCCCATGGTTCCTCTCCCGTCAATAATGTGTTATTGAAGTGAAATGGTCACATTAACCCTGAGCAGCCTGATGCTCTGTTCGTCATTGATCACATAAACACAGGATATATTTTCTTACAGCATGACGCAGACGGTTAAGCATCTCTCCGTCTCTGACAAGATCAGAGTAGACAGGGAGAGAGAAGCAGAGGAGGAATGAAGAGAAGGTAAGAGAGCTCCCCAAGGAACCATCACAGGGAATTAGAGAGTGTTCAGCTCAGCGTATGGAGGCTAGCAGGCTCTCAGGCTCTCTCGATGGGAAAGGCCTCCTGAATGAGCCCTTTTTATCTGGCCGTGGAATCAAATGAAAAGGCTTTGTAAGTCCTGACCTCACATTAATCAGAAAGCAGAAGTTGTAACCCTGTTGATTTGTTAGCTGACCTGTTTGTATCACGTCCCATCTACTACCAGAAGTTAATATGGAGGACACATTATCTTTAAGTGCAGCTACACTCTTAGAATAGAAGGTGCTATCTAGAACCTAAATGGGTTCTTCGGCTGTCCCCACAGGAGAACCCCTTTGAAGAACCCTTTTTGGTTCCAGGTGGGACCCTGCTCTGCTCTTTAACAGAGCCCAATTCAAGATGCACTCTCAAACTTTTGTATAATTTCAGCCAGTAGTTTTGAAAGCGCTGCTCACGAGCCAAAAGTGGTCCCTGTGTCATCCAACTGTGTACTACTTCATCCATTTTGTGTGATATGTTACGAATTGTGCAATTTATGTGATACAGTATGTTATGAATCCAATTTCTGCAATATCCCTGAGTGTGTCTTTAAGGCTGACATTAATATCACATGTGTTGGTCCACTGTGTTGGGCTATGTTGTTAGCTAGTCCAGCATGTTGTAAAGCAGCATGAGTCTGCAAGGCTATCTATCTGAGACATGTTAGAGCAGCATTAACACATTAATACTATCTGAGACATGTTAGAGCAGCATTAACACATTAATACTATCTGAGACATGTTAGAGCAGCATTAACACATTAATACTATCTGATACATGTTAGAGCAGCATTAACATATCAAGATTATATTTTGATTTGATTTGTTAGGATCCCCATTAGCCGACCCCAATGGCGACAGCTAGTCTTACTGGGGTCCAACACATAACGAAAAACACATTACAGAAAAAATACTTTACAATTTAGCTGCATTTAAAAACATGAACATGTAGTGTATGTGTGCATCTGTCATGAATGTCTGTGGAAACGGTAGGCCAGAGTCAAGCGCAGGACACAGAATGAAATGAAGATATACTTTACTGTATAGTAAAGAAACAAGCAAAACCTCCAACTCAGGGAGGAGCAAACCCGCTCACAAACGACACTCGAAACAAGTAACAAACACGCACAACACACAGTGGGAGCGAACAGGTTAAATAGGGAAGGACATAATCACATAATGGGAAACAGGTGCAACACTAGACAACAACCAGATGAACATAGAAACATAAAACAAAGATCGGCAGCAGCTAGTATTCCGGTGACGACGAACGCCGAAGCCTGCCCGAACCAGAAGGAAGGGCAGTCTCGGCAGAATCCGTGACAGTACCCCCCCCCCCCCCCCCTCCCACTCCACGAGATACTGCAGGCCCCCCACCCGACGCCTCGAATCCAGGATGGAACGGACCGAGTATGCCGGTGCCCCCTCGATGTCTAGTGGGGGCGGAGGAACCTCCCGTATTTCAGATTCCTGGAGTGGACCAGCTACCACCGGCCTGAGGAGAGACACATGGAACGAGGGGTTAATGCGATAATCAGTAGGAAGCTGTAACCTGTAACATACCTCGTTCAATCTCCTCAGGACTTTAAATGGGCCCACAAACCGCCTACCCAACTTTCGGCAGGGCAGGCGAAGGGGCAGGTTTCGGGTCGAGAGCCAGACCCGGTCCCCCGGTGCATACACCGGAGCCTCACTGCGGTAGCGGTCGGCACTCGCCTTCTGCTGTCTGATGGCCCGCTGCAGGCGTTCATGGGCAGCGTCCCAGGTCTCCTGCGAGCGCCGAACCCACTCGTCCACCGCAGGTACCTCGATCTGGCTCTGATGCCAAGGGGCCAGGGCTGGCTGATAACCAAACACACACTGGAAAGGAGTAAGGTCAGTGGAGGAGTGGTGGTTGGAGTTTATTGCCATCTCTGCCCAGTGTAGGAAAACCGACCACTCCCCTCGCCGGTCCTGGCAATATGACCTCAGAAACCTACCCACCTCCTGGTTGATTCTCTCCACCTGCCCGTTACTCTCGGGGTGAAAACCTGTGGTATGGCTAACCGAGATCCCCAACCGTTCCATGAACGCCCTCCAAACCCTTGAGGTGAATTGGGGACCCTGATCAGACACTATATCCTCAGGCACCCCGTAGTGCCAGAAGACGTGTGTAAATAGGGCCTCGGCAGTTTGTAGGGCCGTAGGGAGACCGGGCAGAGGAAGGAGGCGACAGGACTTAGAAAACCGATCCACAACAACCAGGATGGTTGTGTTCCCTTTTGAGGGAGGAAGATCAGTCATAAAATCCACCGATAGGTGGGACCACGGTCGTTGTGGAATGGGTAGGGGTTGTAATTTCCCTCTGGGCAGGTGTCTAGGAGTCTTACACTGGGCGCACACCGAGCAGGAGGAAACATAAACCCTCACGTCCTTAGCTAAGGTGGGCCACCAGTACTACATACGACCCTCTGGACACTGGGGAGGAGTGGGTTTGTTACGCATCGCCCGCTCAATGTCCGTGTCAACCTCCCATACCACCAGTGCCACCAGACACGACGCCGGAAGTATGGGAGTGGGCTCCACGGAACTCTCCTCCGTGTCATACAGTCGGGACAGAGCATCTGCCTTAGCGTTCTGGGAGCCTGGCCTGTGAGAAAGGGTAAAAACAAAACAGTGAGAAACATGGACCACCTTGCCTGGCGAGGGTTTAACCTCTTCGCCGCTCGGATGTACTCCAGATTGCAGTGGTCAGTCAAAATGAGAAAAGGGTGTTTAGCCCACTCAAGCCAATGTCTCCACGCTTTCAGGGCTTTGACCACAGCCAACAGCTCCTGGTCCCCCACATCATAGTTGCGCTCCGCCGGGCTGAGCTTCTTCGAAAAGAAAGCACAGGGGCGGAGTTTGGGTGGCGTGCCCGAGCGCTGAGAAAGTACAGCGCCTATCCCAGCCTCGGACGCGTCCACCTCAACCGTGAAGGCCAAGGAGGGATCCGGATGAGCCAGCACTGGAGCCGAGGTAAACAGGTCCTTCAGGTGACTAAAAGCCCTGTCCGCCTCAGCTGACCACTGCAGTCGCACCGGTCCCCCCTTCAGCAACGAGGTAATGGGAGCCGCTACCTGACCAAAGCCCCGGATAAACCTCCGGTAGTAGTTGGCAAACCCCTAGAATCGCTGCACCTCCTTCACCGTGGTTGGAGTCGACCAATTACGCACGGCTGAAATGCAGTCACTCTCCATCCTCACCCCAGACGCGGACATGTGGTACCCTAGGAAGGAGATGGACTCCTGAAAGAACAGGCATTTCTCTGCCTTAGCATACAGGTCATGCTCCAACAGTCTTCCAAGCACTTTACGCACCAGGGACACATGCTCAGCCCTTGTAGTGGAGTATATAACGATGTCATCAATATACACCACTACCCCTTGTCCGTGCACGTCCCTGAAAATCTCATCCACAAATGATTGGAAGACTGATGGAGCATTCATTAACCCGTATGGCATGACCAGATACTCATAATGTCCAGAGGTGGTACTAAATGCCGTCTTCCACTCATCTCCCTCCCGGATACGCACTAGGTTGTACGCGCTCCTGAGATCCAATTTTGTGAAGAAGCGTGCCCCGTGCAATGATTCGTCATACTAGCTATCAGGGGTAATGGATAGCTGTACTTAATGGTAATCTGATTTAAGCCACGGTAATCAATGCACGGAGCTAACCCACCATCTTTCTTCTTCACAAAAAATAAACTTGAGGAGACAGGTGAAGTGGATGGCCGAATGTATCCCTGTCTCAGCGATTCGGTGACATATGTCTCCATAGCCGCCCTCTCCTCCTGAGACAAAGGATACACGTGACTCCGGGGAAGTGCTGCTCCTACCTGGAGATTTATCGCACAATCCCCCGGACGATGGGGTGGTAATTTAGTTGCCCTCTTCTTACTGAAGGCGATAGCCAAATCGGCATACTCGGAAGGAATGTGCATAGTGGAAACCTGGTTTGGACTTTCCACCGTAGTTGCCCCCAAGGAAACTCCTACACACCTCCCTGAACACTAACCAGACCATCCCTTGAGAGCCCTCTGTTGCCATGAAATCGTGGGGTCATGAATGGTTAACCAGGGAAGTCCCAACACCACAGGATACGCAGGAGAATCAATCAGATAGAGGCTAATCCTCTCCTCATGACCCCCCTGCGTCCTCATCAGAAGTGGAGCGGTGACCTCCCTGATTATGCCTGACCCTAACGGGTGACTATCTAATGCATGCACAGGGAAAGGTTTCTCAACAGACATAGTAGGGATCCCTAAACTACGAGCATACTGGCGATCAATAAAATTCCCAGCCGCGCCTGAATCTACTAGCGCCTTATGCTGGGAATGGGGGTAAAACTCTGGAAAAACAATATCAATACACAGATTAGCAACAGGAGGCTCTGGGGGAGTCGGGTGCCTACTCACCAGAGATGGTCGACCAGTGCTCTGCCTGCTGCCTCGACCTCCTGAGGACCCTCCCCAGCACCGACCAGCAGTGTGTCCTCTGCGGCTACAGTAGGTGCAGGGGACGGTCCCTCTCCCCGTCTCCCTAACCGCAGCACCTCCGAGCTCCATGGGGGTAGGCTCGGAGGTGCTGGGGGATGGAATGGACGGCCCCTGATCAGAACGTCCGCGGGCTGCCAACAGGTTATCCAACCTGATGGACATTTCCACCAGTTGGTCCAGGTTGAGATCGGTGTCCCTGCAGGCCAGTTCCCGACGGACGTCCTCCCTTAAGCTGCAACGATAATGGTCGATCAGGGCCCTCTCATTCCATCCCGCGCTGGCTGCTAAAGTTCTAAACTCCAGCGCAAACTCCTGCGCGCTCCTCATCTCCTGTCATAGGTGAAACAGATGTTCACCCGCCGCTCTCCCTTCTGGTGGATGATCGAATACCGCCCGGAAGCGGCAGGTGAAATCCTCGTAGCGCACAGTTCTCGAGTCTATTCCTCCCCACTCGCCGTTGGCCCATTCCAGCACCTTCCCCGATAGACAGGAGATGAGGGCGGACACGCTCTCGTATCCCGAGGGCACCGGGTGAATGGTGGCCAGGTAGAGCTCTACCTGGAGGAGAAATCCCTGGCACCCGACAGGTGTACCGTCAAATGCCCTCAGGAGCGAGCGCCGAATCCCACTGGACCCAGGTGGCGGAGTGATAACCAGTGTTGTAGGTGGTTGAGTGGTTGGAGATGGTGAAGGGATACCACCTCTCTCCCATCGTTCCATCGTCTGGAACATTCGTTCCATGGTGACACCGAGAGTCTGAACCATCATCTCTTGTCGTTGCTCGTTCCTCCATCGTCTCGGTTAATCCGGCTATTCCTGCTGACTCCATAGAGGTGCGTGTTTCTGTCATGAATGTCTGTGGAATGCAGTAGGCCAGAGTCAAGCGCAGGACACAGAATGAAATGAAGATATACTTTACTGTATAGTAAAGAAACAAGCAAAACCTCCAACTCAGGGAGGAGCAAACGCGCTCACAAACGACATTCGAAATAAGTAACAAACACGGACAACACACAGTATGAGCGAACAGGTTAAATAGGGAAGGACATAATCACCTAGTGGAAAACAGGTGCAATACTAGACAACAACCAGATGAACATAGAAACATAAAACATAGATCGGCAGCAGCTAGTATTCCGGTGACGACGAACGCCGAAGCCTGCCCAAACCAGAAGGAAGGGCAGTCTCAGCAGAATCCGTGACAGCATCTATCAGTTACACATACATGTCAGTACATACACACAACAAGTAGGTCACATGGGGGAGAGGAGTTGTGCCATGAGGTTTTGCTTTATTTGTTTTGCTGATCAATTGCGCTATATAAGATGGAAGGGAGTTCCATGCACTCATGGCTCTGTATAATACTGTACATTTCCTTGAATTTGTTCTGGACCTGGGGACTGTGAAAAGACCCCTGGTGGCATGTCACCCCGCTCCTCCGCACACTCCACTGGCTTCCAGTTGAGGCCCGCATCTACTACAAGACCATGGTGCTTGGCTACGGAGCTGTGAGGGGAACGGCACCTCCTTACCTTCAGGCTCTGATCAGACCCTACAACCAAACGAGGGCACTACGTTCATCCACCTCTGGCCTGCTAGCTCCCCTACCTCTACGGAAGCACAGTTCCCGCTCAGCCCAGTCAAAGCTATTCGCTGCTCTGGCACCCCAATGGTGGAACAAGCTCCCACACGACGCCAGGACAGCGGAGTCACTGACCACCTTCCGGAGACACTTGAAACCCTACCTCTTTAAGGAATACCTGGAATAGTATAAAGTAATATGCTGATGTAAAAAGGGCTTTATAAATACATTTGATTTGATTTTAATTTGATTCAACAGCTACACCATTCATTACCAGATTCAGCTGAGGTCTAGAACTTAGGGAATGATTAGTACCAAATACAATGCTTTTAGTTTTAGAGATGTTCAGGACCTGTTTATTACTGGCCACCCATTCAAAAACTGACTGCAACTCTTTGTTAAGGGTTTCAGTGACTTAATTAGCTGTGGTTGCTGATGCGTATTTGGCTGAATCATCAGCATACATGGACACACATGCTTTGTTTAATACCTGTGGAAGGTCATTGGTAAAAATAGAAAAGAGTAGTGGGCCTATAGAGCTGCCCTGCGGTACACCACACTTTACATGTTTGACATTAGAGAAGCTTTCATTAAAGTAAACCCTCTGAGTTCTATTAGACTAATAGCTCTAAATCAACGATATGGCAGAGGTTGAAAAGCCATAACACATACAGTACCAGTCAAAGGTTTAGACACACCTACTCATTCAAGGGTTTTTCTTTATTTTTACTATTTTCTACATTGTAGAATAATAGTGAAGACATCAAAACTATGAAATAACACATATTGAATCATGTAGAAACCAAAAAAGTGTTAAACAAATCAAAATATATTCTATATTTGAGATTCCTCAAAGTAGCCACCCTTTGCCTTGATGACAGCTTTGCACACTCTTGGCATTCTGTCAACCAGTTTCATGAGGAATGCTTTTCCAACAGTCTTGAAGGAGTTCCCACATATTCTGAGCACTTGTTGGCTGCTTTTCCTTCACTCTGCGGTCCAACTCATCCCAAACACTGCGGTCGGGTGATTGGGAAGGCCAGGTCAACTGATGCAGCACCATCACACCTCCTCCTCCATGCTTCACAGTGGGAACCACACATGCAGAGATCATGCGTTCACCTACTCTGCGTTTCACAAAGACACAGCGGTTGGAACCAGAAATCTCAAATATGGACTTATCAGACCAAAGTACAGATTTCCACCGGTCTAATGTCCATTGCTCGTGTTTCTTGGCCCAAGTAAGTCTCTTCTTCTTATTGGTGTCCTTTAGTAGTGGTTTCTTTGCAGCAATTCGACCATGAAGGCCTGATTCACGCGTTCTTCTCTGAACAGTTGATGTTGAGATGTCTCTGTTAGTTGAACTTTGTGAAGCATTTATTTGTGCTGCGATCTGAGGTGCAGTCAACTCTAATGAACTTATCATCTGTAGCAGAGGTAACTCTGGGTCCTTTCCTGTGGCGGTCCTCATGAGAGCCAGTTTCATCATAGCGCTTGATGGTTTTTGAGACTGCACTTGAAGAAACTTTAAAAGTTCTTGAAATGTTCCGTATTGACTGACCTTCATGTCTTAAAGTAATGATGGACTGTAGTTTCTCTTTGCTTATTTGAGCTGTTCTGGGAGGGAGGGAGTGGTGTACTGTATTACTTCCTGTTGTCTACAGCTGTATTTGAGCTGTTCTTGCCATAATATGGACTTGTAGGGCTATCAACTGTATATTACCCATACCTTGTCACAACACAACTGATTGGCTCAAACGCATTAAGAAGGAAAGAAATTCCACAAATGAACGTTTAACAAGGCACACCTGTTAATTGAAATGCATTACAGTTGACTACCTCATGAAGCTGGTTGAGAGAATGCCAAGAGTGTGCAAAGCTGTCACCAAGGCAACATTAACATTAACACATCAAGACTATCTGATACATGTTAGAGCAGCATTAACACATCAAGATTATCTGATACATGTTAGAGCAGCATTAACACATCAAGATTATCTGATACATGTTAGAGCAGCATTAACACATTAAGATTATCTGATACATGTTAGACCAGCATTAACACATCAAGATGATCTGATACATGTTAGAGCAGCATTAACACATCAATATTATCTGATACATGTAAGAGCAGCATTAACATATCAAGATTATCTGATACATGTTAGAGCAGCATTAACACATCAGGATTATCTGATACATGTTAGAGCAGCATTAACACATCAAGATTATCTGATAAATGTTAGAGCAGCATTAACACATTCATATTATCTGATACATGTTAGACCAGCATTAACACATTAAGACTATGTGGTACATGTTAGACCAGCATTAAAACTTCAAGAACATCTGATACATGTTAGACCAGCATTAACACATTAATATTATCTGATACAGGTTAGAGCAGCATTAACACATCAATACTATCTGATACATGTTAGAGCAGCATTAACACGTCAATACTATCTGATACATGTTAGAGCAGCATTAACACATTAATACTATCTGATACATTTTTGAGCAGCATTAACACATTAATATTATCTGATACATGTTAGAGCAGCATTAACACATCAAGACTATCTGACACATGTTAGAGCACCATTAACACATCAAGATTATCTGATACATGTTAGAGCAGCATTAACACATTAAGACTATCTGATACATGTTAGAGCAGCATTAACACATTAAGACTATCTGATACATGTTAGAGCAGCATTAACATATTAAGATTATCTGATACAAGTTAGAGCAGCATTAACATATTAAGATTATCTGATACATGTTAGAGCAGCATTAACATATTAAGATTATCTGATACATGTTAGAGCAGCATTAACATATTAAGATAATCTGATACATGTTAGAGCAGCATTAACACATCAATATTATCTGATACATGTTAGAGCAGCATTAACATATTAAGATAATCTGATATATGTTAGAGCAGCATTAACACATCAATATTTTCTGATACATGTTAGAGCAGCATTAACACATTAAGAGTATCTGATAGATGTTAGACCAGCATTAACACATCAAGATGATCTGATACATGTTAGAGCAGCATTAACACATCAAGATTATCTGATACATTTTAAAGCAGCATTAACATATCAAGATTATATGATACATGTTAGAGCAGCATTAACACATCAAGATTATCTGATACATGTTAGAGCAGCATTAACACATCAAGATTATCTGATACATTTTAAAGCAGCATTAACATATCAAGATTATATGATACATGTTAGAGCAGCATTAACACATCAAGATTATCTGATACATGTTAGAGCAGCATTGCAATATCAATACTATGTGATACATGTTAGTGCAGCATTAACATATTAAGATTATCTGATACATGTTAGAGCAGCATTAACATATTAAGATAATCTGATACATGTTAGAGCAGCATTAACACATTAATATTATCTGATACATGTTAGAGCAGCATTAACATATTAAGAAAATCTGATATATGTTAGAGCAGCATTAACACATCAATATTTTCTGATACATGTTAGAGCAGCATTAACACATTAAGACTATCTGATACATGTTAGAGCAGCATTAACATATTAAGATTATCTGATACAAGTTAGAGCAGCATTAACATATTAAGATTATCTGATACATGTTAGAGCAGCATTAACATATTAAGATTATCTGATACATGTTAGAGCAGCATTAACATATTAAGATAATCTGATACATGTTAGAGCAGCATTAACACATTAATATTATCTGATACATGTTAGAGCAGCATTAACACATCAATATTATCCGATACATGTTAGAGCAGCATTAACATATTAAGATAATCTGATACATGTTAGAGCAGCATTAACACATTAATATTATCTGATACATGTTAGAGCAGCATTAACACATCAATATTATCTGATACATGTTAGAGCAGCATTAACACATTAAGACTATCTGATAGATGTTAGACCAGCATTAACACATCAAGATGATCTCATACATGTTAGAGCAGCAGTAACACATCAAGATTATCTGATACATGTTAGAAAAGCATTGCAATATCAATACTATGTGATACATGTTAGTGCAGCATTAACACATTAAGATGATCTTATACATGTTAGAGCAGCATTACAATATCAATACTATGTGATACATGTTAGAGCAGCATTAACACATCAAGATGATCTGATACATGTTTGAGCAACATTAACACATTAAGATTTTCTGATACATGTTAGACCAGCATTAACACATCAAGATTATCTGATACATGTTAGACCAGCATTACAAAATCAATACTATTTGATACATGTTAGAGCAGCATTAACACATTAAGACTATCTGATACATATTAGAGCAGCATTAACACATTAAGATTTTCTGATACATGTTAGAGCAGCATCAACACATTAATATTATCTGATACATGTTATAGCAGCATTAACACATTAAGACTATGTGATAAATGTTAGAGCAGCATTAACACATTCAGACTATCTGATACATGTTAAAAAAGCATTAACACATCAATATTATCTGATAAATGTTAGAGCAGCATTACATAGCAATACTATCTGATACATGTTAGAGCAGCATTAACACATTAAGACTATGTGATAAATGTTAGAGCAGCATTAACACATTCATATTATCTGATACATGTTAGAGAAGCATTAACACATTAAGACTATGTGATACATGTTAGAGCAGCATTAACAGATTCATATAATCTGATACATGTTAGAGCAGCATTAACACATTAAGATTATCTGATACATGTTAGAGCAGCATTAAAACATTAAGACTATGTGATACATGTTAGAGCAGCATTAACACATTCATATTATCTGATACATGTTAGAGAAGCATTAACACATTAAGATGATCTGATACATGTTAGACTAGCATTAACATATCAATATGATCTGATACATGTTAGAGCAGCATTAACACATCAAGATTATCTGATATATGTTATGCAGCATTAACACATCAAGATTATCTGATACATGTTAGAGCAGCATTAACACATTAAGATTATCTGATACATGTTAGACCAGCATTAACACATTAAGTACATATGATACATGTTAGACCAGCATTAACACATTAATATTATCTGATACAAGTTAGAGCAGCAATAACACATCAATACTATCATATACATGTTAGAGCAGCATTAACACATCAATATTATCTGATACATGTTAGAGCAGCATTAACACATTAAGTACATATGATACATGTTAGACCAGCATTAACACATTAATATTATCTGATACAAGTTAGAGCAGCAATAACACATCAATACTATCATATACATGTTAGAGCAGCATTAACACATCAATACTATCTGATACATGTTGGAGAAGCATTAACACATTAATATTATCTGATACATGTTAGAGCAGCATTAACACATCAATATTATCTGATACATGTTAGAGCAGCATTAACATATTAAGATAATCTGATATATGTTAGAGCAGCATTAACACATCAATATTTTCTGACACATGTTAGAGCAGCAGTAACACATTTAGATTATCTGATAGATGTTAGACCAGCATTAACACATCAAGATGATCTGATACATGTTAGAGCAGCAGTAACACATCAAGATTATCTGATACATGTTAGAGCAGCATTGCAATATCAATACTATGTGATACATGTTAGTGCAGCATTAACACATTAAGATGATCTTATACATGTTAGAGCAGCATTACAATATCAATACTATGTGATACATGTTAGAGCAGGATTAACACATCAATATGATCTGATACATGTTTGAGCAGCATTAACACATTAAGATTTTCTGATACATGTTAGACCAGCATTAACACATCAATATTATCAGATACATGTTAGACCAGCATTACAAAATCAATACTATTTGATACATGTTAGAGCAGCATTAACACATTAAGACTATCTGATACATATTAGAGCAGCATTAACACATCAATATGATCTGATACATGTTGAGCAGCATTAACACATTAAGATTTTCTGATACATGTTAGACCAGCATTAACACATCAATATTATCTGATACATGTTAGACCAGCATTACAAAATCAATACTATTTGATACATGTTAGAGCAGCATTAACACATTAAGACTATCTGATACATATTAGAGCAGCATTAACACATCAATACTATCTGATACATATTAGAGCAGCATTAACACATTAAGATTTTCTGATACATGTTAGAGCAGCATCAATACATTAATATTATCTGATACATGTTAGAGCAGCATTAACACATCAAGATTATCTGATACATTTTAGAGCAGCATTAACACATCAATATTATCTGATACATGTTAGAGCAGCATTACATATCAATACTATCTGATACATGTTAGAGCAGCATTAACAGATTAAGACTATGTGATACATGTTAGAGCAGCATTAACACATTCATATTATCTGATACATGTTAGAGAAGCAATAACACATTAAGACTATGTGGTACATGTTAGAGCAGCATTAACACATTCATATTATCTGATACATGTTAGAGCAGCATTAACACATTAAGATTATCTGATACATGTTAGAGCAGCATTAACACATTAAGACTATGTGATACATGTTGGAGCAGCATTAACACATTCATATTATCTGATACATGTTAGAGAAGCATTAACACATTAAGACTATCTTATACATGTTATGCAGCATTAACACATCAATACTATCTGATACATGTTAGAGCAGCATTAACATATTACAATAATCTGATACATGTTAGAGCAGCATTAACACATTAAGATTATCTGATTCATGTTAGACTAGCATTAACACATCAATATTATCTGATACATGGTAGAGCAGCATTAACACATCAATATGATCTGATACATGTTAGAGCAGCATTAACACATCAATACTATCATATATATTTTAGAGCAGCATTAACACATCAATACTATCTGATACATGTTAGAGCAGCATTAACACATCAAGATTATCTGATACATGTTAGAACAGCATTAACAAATTAATACTATCTGATACATTTTTGAGCAACATTAACACGTTAATATTATCTGATACATGTTAGAGCAGCATTAACACATCAAGATTATCTGATACATGTTAGAGCAGCATTAACAAATTAATACTATCTGATACATTTTTGAGCAGCATTAACACGTTAATATTATCTGATAAAAGTTAGAGCAGCATTAACACATCAATACTATCATATACATGTTAGAGCAGCATTAACACATCAATACTATCTGATACATGTTAGAGCAGCATTAACACATTAAGACTATGTGATACATGTTAGAGCAGCATTAACACATTAATATTATCTGATACATGTTAGAGCAGCATTAACACATTAAGACTATGTGATACATGTTAGAGCAGCATTAACACATTCATATTATTTGATACATGTTAGAGCAGCATTAACACATTAAGATTATCTGATACATGTTAGAGCAGCATTAACACATTAAGACTATGTGATACATATTAGAGCAGCATTAACACATTCATATTATCTGATACATGTTAGAGAAGCATTAACACATTAAGACTATCTTATACATGTTAGAGCAGCATTAACACATTAATATTAAGATGATCTGATACATGTTAGACTAGCATTAACATATCAATATGATCTGATACATGTTAGAGCAGCATTAACACATCAAGATTATCTGATACATGTTATGCAGCATTAACACATCAATACTATCTGATACATGTTAGAGCAGCATTAACATATTACAATTATCTGATACATGTTAGACCAGCATTAACACATTAAGATTATCTGATTCATGTTAGACTAGCATTAACACATCAATATTATCTGATACATGTTAGAGCAGCATTAACACATCAATATGATCTGATACATGTTAGAGCAGCATTAACACATCAATATGATCTGATACATGTTAAAGCAGCATTAACACATTACGATTATCTGATTCATGTTAGAGCAGCATTAACACATCAAGATTATCTGATACATGTTAGAGCAGCATTAACATATCAAGATTATCTGAAACATGTTAGAACAGCATTAACACATCAATACTATCTGATACATGTTATAGCAGCATTAACACATCAAGATTATCTGATACATGTTAGAGCAGCATTAACACATTAATATTATCTGATACAAGTTAGAGCAGCATTAACACATCAATACTATCATATATATTTTAGAGCAGCATTAACACATCAATACTATCTGATACATGTTAGAGCAGCATTAACACATCAAGATTATCTGGTACATGTTAGAACAGCATAAAAAAATTAATACTATCTGATACATTTTTGAGCAGCATTAACACGTTAATATTATCAGATACATGTTAGAGCAGCATTAACACATCAAGATTATCTGATACATGTTAGAGCAGCATTAACAAATTAATACTATCTGATACATTTTTGAGCAGCATTAACACGTTAATATTATCTGATACAAGTTAGAGCAGCATTAACACATCAATATTATCATATACATGTTAGAGCAGCATTAACACATCAATACTATCTGATACATGTTAGAGCAGCATTAACACATTAAGACTATGTGATACATGTTAGAGCAGCATTAACACATTAATATTATCTGATACATGTTAGAGCAGCATTAACACATTAAGACTATGTGATACATGTTAGAGCAGCATTAACACATTCATATTATTTGATACATGTTAGAGCAGCATTAACACATTAAGATTATCTGATACATGTTAGAGCAGCATTAACACATTAAGACTATGTGATACATATTAGAGCAGCATTAACACATTCATATTATCTGATACATGTTAGAGAAGCATTAACACATTAAGACTATCTTATACATGTTAGAGCAGCATTAACACATTAATATTAAGATGATCTGATACATGTTAGACTAGCATTAACATATCAATATGATCTGATACATGTTAGAGCAGCATTAACACATCAAGATTATCTGATACATGTTATGCAGCATTAACACATCAATACTATCTGATACATGTTAGAGCAGCATTAACATATTACAATTATCTGATACATGTTAGACCAGCATTAACACATTAAGATTATCTGATTCATGTTAGACTAGCATTAACACATCAATATTATCTGATACATGTTAGAGCAGCATTAACACATCAATATGATCTGATACATGTTAGAGCAGCATTAACACATCAATATGATCTGATACATGTTAAAGCAGCATTAACACATTACGATTATCTGATTCATGTTAGAGCAGCATTAACACATCAAGATTATCTGATATATGTTAGAGCAGCATTAACATATCTAGATTATCTGAAACATGTTAGAACAGCATTAACACATCAATAATATCTGATACATGTTATAGCAGCATTAACACATCAAGATTATCTGATACATGTTAGAGCAGCATTAACACATTAAGATTATCTGATACAAGTTAGAGCAGCATTAACACATCAATACTATCATATATATTTTAGAGCAGCATTAACATATCAATACTATCTGATACATGTTAGAGCAGCATTAACACATCAAGATTATCTGATACATGTTAGAACAGCATTAACAAATTAATACTATCTGATACAATTTTGAGCAGCATTAACACGTTAATATTATCTGATACATGTTAGAGCAGCATTAACACATCAAGATTATCTGATACATGTTAGAGCCGCATTAACAAATTAATACTATCTGATACATTTTTGAGCAGCATTAACACGTTAATATTATCTGATACAAGTTAGAGCAGCATTAACACATCAATACTATCATATACATGTTAGAGCAGCATTAACACATCAATACTATCTGATACATGTTAGAGCAGCATTAACACATTAAGACTATGTGATACATGTTAGAGCAGCATTAACACATTAATATTATCTGATACATGTTAGAGCAGCATTAACACATTAAGACTAAGTGATACATGTTAGAGCAGCATTAACACATTCATATTATTTGATACATGTTAGAGCAGCATTAACACATTAAGATTATCTGATACATGTTAGAGCAGCATTAACACATTAAGACTATGTGATACATATTAGAGCAGCATTAACACATTCATATTATCTGATACATGTTAGAGAAGCATTAACACATTAAGAGTATCTTCTACATGTTAGAGCAGCATTAACACATTAATATTAAGATGATATGATACATGTTAGACTAGCATTAACATATCAATATGATCTGATACATGTTAGAGCAGCATTAACACATCAAGATTATCTGATACATGTTATGCAGCATTAACACATCAATACTATCTGATACATGTTAGAGCAGCATTAACATATTACAATTATCTGATACATGTTAGACCAGCATTAACACATTAAGATTATCTGATTCATGTTAGACTAGCATTAACACATCAATATTATCTGATACATGTAAGAGCAGCATTAACACATCAATATGATCTGATACATGTTAGAGCAGCATTAACACATCAATATGATCTGATACATGTTAAAGCAGCATTAACACATTACGATTATCTGATTCATGTTAGAGCAGCATTAACACATCAAGATTATCTGATACATGTTAGAGCAGCATTAACATATTAAGATTATCTGAAACATGTTAGAACAGCATTAACACATCAATACTATCTGATATATGTTATAACAGCATTAACACATCAAGATTATCTGATACATGTTAGAGCAGCATTAACACATTAAGATTATCTGATACATGTTAGACCAGCATTAACACATCAAGAACATCTGATACATGTTAGACCAGCATTAACACATTAATATTATCTGATACAAGTTAGAGCAGCATTAACACATCAATACTATCATATACATTTTAGAGCAGCATTAGCAAATTAATACTATCTGATACATTTTTGAGCAGCATTAACACGTTAATATTATCTGATACAAGTTAGAGCAGCATTAACACATCAATACTATCTGATACATGTTAGAGCAGCATTAACACATTAAGACTATGTGATACATGTTAGAGCAGCATTAACACATTCATATTATCTGATACATGTTAGAGAAGCAATAACACATTAAGACTATGTGGTACATGTTAGAGCAGCATTAACACATTCATATTATCTGATACATGTTGGAGCAGCATTAACACATTAAGATTATCTGATACATGTTAGAGCAGCATTAACACATTAAGACTATGTGATACATGTTAGAGCAGCATTAACACATTCATATTATCTGATACATGTTAGAGAAGCATAAACACATTAAGACTATCTTATACATGTTAGAGCAGCATTTACACATTAATATTAAGATGATCTGATACATGTTAGACTAGCATTAACATATCAATATGATCTGATACATGTTAGAGCAGCATTAACACATCAAGATTATCTGATACATGTTAGAGCAGCATTAACATATTACAATTATCTGATACATGTTAGAGCAGCATTAACACATTAAGATTATCTGATTCATGTTAGACTAGCATTAACACATCAATATTATCTGATATATGTTAGAGCAGCATTAACACATCAATATGATCTGATACATGTTAGAGCAGCATTAACACATCAATATGATCTGATACATGTTAGAGCAGCATTAACATATCAAGATTATCTGAAACATGTTAGAACAGCATTAACACATCAATACTATCTGATACATGTTAGAGCAGCATTAACACATCAAGATTATCTGATACATGTTAGACCAGCATTAACACATTAAGATTATCTGATACATGTTAGACCAGCATTAACACATCAATAACATCTGATACATGTTAGACCAGCATTAACACATTAATATTATCTGATACAAGTTAGAGCAGCATTAACACATCAATACTATCTGATACATATTAGAGCAGCATTAACAAATTAATACTATCTGATACATTTTTGAGCAGCATTAACACATCAATACTATCTGATACATGTTAGAGCAGCATTAACACATCAAGACTATCTGACACATGTTAGAGCAGCATTAACACATCAAGATTATCTGATACTGTCAGGTTCGAGCGTGGATGTGGTGTGGAATCAAGAGAAGGAAAATATAGGCTTCGTTCAACAGTCTTTAGTGAAGACACGAAAAACAAGACACATGGCTAAATCCAAGCCGGAAGGCAAGCGAACTTTACGCACACTGAGTACAGTTCAAAATACAAAACAAAATGCGCACACTGTGCGAACACTCTCTCCAAACAAATCACGAGAGAGAGAAGTACTAGCAGCCCTTGCTGACATAAGAAACAATTACACACAACACATGACAAAACCCAAGAGAACTTATAGGACACATAATTAACACTAACAATGAACAGGTGTACAAAACAGACCAAACCAAACAAACATCGAAACATAGAACGGTGGCAGCTAGTACTCCGGAGACGACGACCGCCGAAGCCTGCCTGAACAAGGAGGAGGAGCAGCCTCGGCCGAAACCGTGACAGTAGCCCCCCCTTGACAGTAGCCCCCCCCCCGACCCCGGCCAGTAGCCCCCCCCCGACCCCGGCATCGAGGACGACCAGGAGGTTGCGGAGCAGGGCGCGTGGGATGACCACGATGGAACTCGGTCAGAAGAGACGGGTCTAAGATGTCCCTCCTCGGCACCCAGCACCGCTCCTCCGGGCCGTACCCCTCCCACTCTACGAGATATTGGAGACCCCCCATCTGGCGTCTCGAATCCAGGATGGACCGAACAGTGTACGCCGGAGCCCCCTCGATGTCCAGCGGGGGTGGAGGAGTCTCTTCTATCTCATAGTCCTGGAGTGGACCAGCTACCACCGGCCTGAGGAGAGACACATGGAACGAGGGGTTAATATTCTTACATTTACATTACATTTACGTCATTTAGCTGACGCTCTTATCCAGAGCGACTTACAAATTGGTGCATTCACCCTATAACCAGTGGGATAACCACTTTACAAATGTTTTTTTTTTTTTTTTTTTTTTTTGGCTGGGGGGGTGGGGGGGGTAGAAGGATTACTTTATCCTATCCCAGGTATTCCTTAAAGAGGTGGGGTTTCAAATGTCTCCGGAAGGTGGTGAGTGACTCCGCTGTCCTGGCGTCGTGAGGGAGCTTGTTCCACCATTTGGGTGCCAGAGCAGCGAACCGTTTTGACTGGGCTGAGCGGGAACTATGCTTCCGCAGAGGAAGGGGAGCCAGCAGGCCAGAGGTGGATGAACTCAGTGCCCTCGTTTGGGTGTAGGGACTGATCAGAGCCTGAAGGTACGGAGGTGCCGTTCCCCTCACGGCTCCATAGGCAAGCACCATGGTCTTGTAACAGATGCGAGCTTCAACTGGAAGCCAGTGGAGTGTGCGGAGGAGCGGGGTGACGTGAGAGAACTTGGGAAGGTTGAACACCAGACGGGCTGCGGCATTCTGGATGAGTTGTAGGGGTTTAATGGCACAGGCAGGGAGCCCAGCCAACAGCGAGTTGCAGTAATCCAGACGGGAGATGACAAGTGCCTGGATTAGGACCTGTACCGCTTCCTGTGTAAGGCAGGGTCGTACTCTCTGAATGTTGTAGAGCATGAACCTGCAGGATCGGGTCACCGCCTTGATGTTGGCGGAGAACGACAGGGTGTTGTCCAGGGTCACGCCAAGGCTCTTCGCACTCTGGGAGGAGGACACAACGGAGTTGTCAACCGTGATGGCGAGATCATGGAACGGGCAGTCCTTCCCCGGGAGGAAGAGCAGCTCCGTCTTGCCAAGGTTCAGCTTGAGGTGGTGATCCATCATCCATACTGATATGTCTGCCAGACATGCAGAGATGCGATTCGCCACCTGGTTATCAGAAGGGGGAAAGGAGAAGATTAGTTGTGTATCGTCAGCGTAGCAATGATAGGAGAGGCCATGTGAGGATATGACAGAGCCAAGTGACTTGGTGTATAGCGAGAATAGGAGAGGGCCTAGAACTGAGCCCTGGGGGACACCAGTGGTGAGAGCACGTGGTGCGGAGACAGCTTCTCGCCACGCCACTTGGTAGGAGCGACCGGTCAGGTAGGACACAATCCAAGAGTGAGCCGCGCCGGAGATGCCCAGCTCGGAGAGGGTGGAGAGGAGGATCTGATGGTTCACAGTATCAAAGGCAGCAGACAGGTCTAGAAGGACAAGAGCAGAGGAGAGAGAGTTAGCTTTAGCAGTGCGGAGAGCCTCTGTGACACAGAGAAGAGCAGTCTCAGTTGAATGACCAGTCCTGAAACCTGACTGGTTTGGATCAAGAAGGTAATTCTGTGAGAGATAGCAAGAGAGTTGGCTAAAGACGGCACGCTCAATAGTTTTGGAAAGAAAAGAAAGAAGGGATACTAGTCTGTAGTTGTTGACATCAGAGGGATCGAGTGTTGGTTTTTTGAGAAGGGGTGCAACTCTCGCTCTCTTGAAGACGGAAGGGACATAGCCAGCGGTCAAGGATGAGTTGATCAGCGAGGTGAGGTAGGGGAGAAGGTCACCGGAGATGGTCTGGAGAAGAGAGGAGGGGATGGGGTCAAGCGGGCAGGTTGTTGGGCGGCCTGCAGTCACAAGTCGCGAGATTTTATCTGGAGAGAGAGGGGAGAAATAAGTCAAAGCATAGGGTAGGGCAGTGAGAGCAGGACCAGCAGTGTCATTAGACTTAACAAACGAGGATTGGATGTCGTCAACCTTCTTTTCAAAGTGGTTGACGAAGTCATCCACAGAGAGGGAGGGGGGGGGGGGGGGGGGGATTCAGCAGGAAGGAGAATGTGGCAAAGAGCTTCCTAGGGTTAGAGGCAGATGGTTGGAATTTAGAGTGGTAGAAAGTGGCCTTAGCAGCAGAAACAGATGAAGAAAATGTAGAGAGGAGGGAGTGAAAAGATACCAGGTCCGCAGGGAGTCTAGTTTTCTTCCATTTCCGCTCAGCTGCCCGGAGCTCTGTTCTGTGAGCTCGCAATGAGTCATCAAGCCACGGAGCTGGAGGGGAGGACCGAGCCGGCCGGGAGGATAGGGGACACAGAGAGTCAAAGGATGCAGAAAGGGAGGAGAGGAGGGTTGAGGAGGCAGAATCAGGAGATTGGAGGGAGAAGGATTGAGCAGAGGGAAGAGATGATAGGATGGAAGAGGAGAGAGTAGTGGGAGAGAGAGAGCGAAGGTTGCGGCGGCGCATTACCATCTGTGTAGGGGCAGAGTGAGTAGTGTTGGAGGAGAGCGAGAGAGAAAAGGATACAAAGTAGTGGTCGGAGACATGGAGGGGAGTTGCAGTGAGATTAGTAGAAGAGCAGCATCTAATAAAGATGAGGTCAAGCGTATTGCCTGCCTTGTGAGTAGGGGGGGACGGTGAGAGGGTGAGGTCAAAAGAGGAGAGGAGTGGAAAGAAGGAGGCAGAGAGAAATGAGTCAAATGTAGACGTAGGGAGGTTGAAATACCCCAAAACTGTGAGGGGTGAGCCATCCTCAGGAAAGGAGCTTATCAAGGCATCAAGCTCATTAATGAACTCTCCAAGGGAACCTGGAGGGCGATAGATGACAAGGATATTAAGCTTAAATGGGCTAGTGACTGTGACAGCATGGAATTCAAATGAGGAGATAGACAGATGGGTTAGGGGAAAAATTGAGAATGTCCACTTGGGAGAGATGAGGATTCCTGTGCCACCACCCCTCTGACCAGATGCTCTCGGGGTATGCGAGAATACATGGTCAGACGAGGAGAGAGCAATAGGAGTAGCAGTGTTTTCAGTGGTAATCCATGTTTCCGTCAGCGCCAGGAAGTCGAAGGACTGTAGGGTAGCATAGGCTGGGATGAAGTCAGCCTTGTTGGCAGCAGAACGGCAGTTCCAGAGGCTGCCTGAGACCTGGAACTCCAGGTGTGTGGTGCGTGCAGGGACCACCAGGTTAGAGAGGCAGCAGCCACGCGGTGTGAGGCGTTTGTGTAGCCTGTGCGGAGAGGAGAGAACAGGGATAGGCAGAGGCATAGTTGACAGGCTGTAGCAAATGGCTACAATAATGCAGAGGAGATCGGAATGAAATGAACTAAACATCAGGGAAAGGAGAGAGCGGGGCCTCCCTCACCACAACTCCCAAATATAACTCTCCCAACTTCCACCTCAGAGACTATAATTGTTTCACTGAAACACCCGAATAAAACTCTCCCAACTTCCATTTTAGAAATTAGAATTGTTGTAAACTACAGCGGTTCAATGTTTCAAGGAATAGACTCAACTTACTTTATTCAGCTAGCTAACTATGACGCCATAGCTAACTAGCATGCTAGCATCCAATAACACACGGTTTAGCACCAATACTTGGTTACAACAAACTACCAATAGTGTGTTAACACACTAAACAGATAATTAGTGTCCGTGTCTAGTTCCTTTCATAATGCAGCAATAATTAAACGTTGGCTAGCTAGCACAAAGATATTGTATTTAGCTGCTACAGTACTGCTACAGTACTGCTAGCTGGTAGTGTTGGCTAGCTAGCAATGGCTGCTGTGTTGACTTTGTTTGAAAAACGGCATCGCTGCGAACGAATGTAGCTGGCTAAAATTATATTGTATTTAGTTGCTATAGTACTGCTAGCTGGTAGCGTTGGCTAGCTAGCAATGGCTGCGGTGATGACTTTGTTTGAAAAACGGCGTCGCTGCGAACGAATGTAGCTGGCTAAAAGGATATTGTATTTAGTTGCTACAGTACTGCTAGCCGGTAGCTGGTAGTGTTGGCTAGCTAGCAATGGCTGCGGTGTTGACTTTGTTTTGAAAAACGGCGTCGCTGCGAACGAATGTAGCTGGCTAGCTAACCTCGATAGTTACTCTATACTACACCTTTATCTTTGATACAAATACAACTATGTAGCTAGCCAACATTACACTAATCAAATCGTTCCATTGTAATGTAATGTGTCATATTACCTGCGGAGCGAAGTACAGCATGACTACTCACCTCGCCTGCCGGAACAGTGTTGATTACAAGTGTGACTACTCACCTTGTAATCAATAGGCAGTTGTAACCTGTAACACACCTCGTTCAACCTCCTCAGGACTTTAAAAGGCCCCACAAACCGCCGACCCAGCTTCCGGCAGGGCAGGCGGAGGGGCAGGTTTCTGGTCGAGAGCCAGACTCGATCTCCCGGTGCGTACACCGGCCCCTCACTGCGGTGGAGATCGGCGCTCGTCTTATGTCGACGGATGGCCCGCTGCAGATGGACGTGTGCAGCGTTCCACGTCTCCTCCGAGCGCCGCACCCACTCATCCACCGCAGGGGCCTCGATCTGGCTCTGATGCCAAGGTGCCAGAGCCGGCTGGTACCCTAACACACACTGGAAAGGAGTTAGTTTAGTGGAGGAGTGGCGGAGAGAGTTCTGTGCCATCTCGGCCCAGGGAACATACCTCGCCCACTCCTCCGGCCGGCCCTGGCAATACGACCTCAGAAACCTACCCACATCCTGGTTTACACGTTCGACCTGCCCATTGCTCTCCGGGTGGTACCCCGAGGTAAGGCTCACCGAAACCCCCAAGCGCTCCATGAACGCTCTCCAGACTCTGGAGGTAAACTGGGGGCCTCGATCAGACACTATATCCTCGGGTACCCCGTAATGCCGGAAGACGTGGGTGAATAGTGCCTCAGCGGTCTGTAGGTCAGTAGGGAGACCCGGCATGGGAAGGAGACGACAGGCCTTCGAGAACCGATCCACAACGACCAGGATGGTGGTATTCCCCTGTGAGGGGGGAAGGTCTGTAACAAAATCCACCGAGAGGTGAGACCAGGGTCGTTGTGGAACGGGCAGGGGTTGTAAATTTCCCCTGGGCAAGTGTCTGGGTGCCTTACACTGGGCACACACCCGAGCAGGAGGAGACATAAACCCTCACATCCCTGGCTAACGTTGGCCACCAGTACTTTGTGCTAAGGCAGTGCACTGTCCGGCCAATACCTGGATGTCCAGAGGAGGGTGACGTGTGAGCCCAATAAATGAGTCGATCCCGAACCTCGAGCGGAACGTACGTCCGACCCACAGGACACTGTGGAGGGCTAGGGTCGGTACGTAACGCCCGCTCGATTTCAGTATCGACCTCCCACACCACCGGTGCCACCAGACAAGACTTCGGTAGTATGGGAGTGGGCTCAACGGACCTCTCCTCTGTGTCATACCGCCGAGACAGGGCGTCTGCCTTTCCGTTCTGGGACCCAGGGATGTACGTGATCTTAAAGACGAACCGGGCTAGAAACATGGTCCACCGAGCCTGGCGAGGATTCAGTCTCCTAGCTGCCCGAATGTATTCCAGGTTACGGTGGTCAGTCAAAATGAGGAAAGGGTGTTGAGCCCCCTCAAGCCAATGCCTCCACACCTTTAGGGCCTGTACCACGGCTAACAGCTCCCTGTCCCCTACGTCATAATTTCGCTCCGCCGGACTGAGCTTCTTCGAGTAAAAAGCACAAGGGCGGAGTTTAGGTGGCGTGCCGGACCGTTGCGAGAGAACGGCCCCTATACCGGCTTCTGACGCGTCCTCCTCCACCTGGAATGGTAACGCGGGATCCGGATGCGCCAGCACCGGAGTCGAAGTAAACAGGTCCTTCAGTTTCCCAAAAGCCCTGTCCGCCTCAGTTGACCACCGCAAGCGCACCGGACCCCCCTTGAGAAGGGACGTTATTGGATCCGCCACCTGTCCAAAACACCGGATAAACCTCCGGTAGTAATTCGCAAAGCCCAAGAACTGCTGCACCTCTTTAACTGCACCTCTGCACCTCTTTAACCGTCGTGAAAATCTCATCCACAAAGGATTGGAAGACTGATGGAGCATTCATTAACCCGTATGGCATGACGAGATACTCGTAATGACCCAAGGTGGTACTAAATGCTGTCTTCCATTCATCGCCATCCCTAATGCGCACCAAGTTGTAGGCGCTCCTGAGGTCCAATTTTGTGAAGAACCGTGCCCCGTGTAATGACTCCGTCATAGTCGCAATCAGAGGGAGTGGATAACTGTATTTCACAGTAATCTGATTGAGACCGCGGTAATCAATACACGGGCGCAACCCTCCATCCTTTTTCTTCACAAAAAAGAAGCTCGAGGACGCAGGGGAAGTGGAGCGCCGTATGTATCCCTGTCTCAGAGACTCGGCTATGTATGTCTCCATCGCCCCTCTCTCCTCTTGAGACAAAGGATACACATGGCTCCGCGGGAGCGCAGCTCCTGCCTGGAGGTCTATCGCACAATCCCCCTGTTTATGAGGTGGCAATCGCGCCGCCCTCGCCTTGCTAAACACGAGTGCTAAATCCTCATACTCGGGGGGAACGTGCAGTGCGGGCACTTGGTTTGGACTCTCCACCGAGGTCGCCCCCACGGAAACACCCAGACATCGCCCCACACACCGGGCAGAACACTCCTTAAGAGCCCTCTCTCGCCACGAAATAGTGGGATCATGAGTAATCAACCAGGGAAGCCCCAGCACCACCGGATACGCAGGAGAGTCGATCAGATATAGCTGAATCATCTCCTCATGACCCCCCTGCGTCTCCATCCTAAGTGGCGCTGTGACCTCCCTAATCAACCCCGATCCCAACGGACGGCTATCTAGGGCATGTACAGGGAAGGGATTTTTGACAGGAAGGAGAGGAATCCCTAACTCTATACAAAATTTTCGATCTACAAAATTCCCAGCTGCGCCTGAATCTACTAGCGCCTTATGCTGGGAACGAGGTGCAACCTGTGAAAAACAAACAGGTATGGTTAGATGCACGACAGAGAGCTCTGGGTAAGTGGGGCGCCTACTCACCTGGAAGGACTCCCCAGTGCGTGGCGTGCCGTCTCGTCCCCCTGGAGACCCTCCCCAGCACCTAGCTGCAGTGTGTCCTCCACGGCCACAGTTGGTGCAGGGGACGGCCCCCCTCAGACTCCTTCTCCTCCGTTCTCTAGCGCCAGCACCCCCGAGCTCCATAGGACTCGGCTCGGAGGTGCTGGAGGGTGGAATGGGCGACCCCCACCCAGGACGTCCGCGGGTAGCCAGCAGGGTGTCTAGACGAATGGCCATGTCAACCAATTGGTCAAACGTGAGAGTCGTGTCCCTGCAAGCCAACTCTCTACGGACGTCCTCCCGGAGGCTGCAGCGGAAGTGGTCTATGAGGGCCCGCTCATTCCACCCTGCATCTGCCGCTAGAGTCCGGAACTCCAGTGCAAACTCTTGGGCGCTCCTCATCCCCTGCCGGAGCTAGAATAGACGCTCCCCCGCCGCTTTCCCCTCAGGTGGATGGTCGAACACAGCCCGGAAGCGGCGGGAGAACTCCGCATATGTGATCGTTGCGGCGTCTATCCTCCTCCATTCGGCGTTGGCCCACTCCAACGCCTTGCCGGTGAGACAGGAGATGAGGGCGGAAACGCTCTCGTGTCCCGAGGGCACCGGGTGTACGGTGGCTAGGTAGAGTTCGACTTGTAAAAGGAAACCCTGACACCCGGCCGCGGTGCCATCATACGCCCTCGGGAGCGAGAGCCGAATCCCACTGGGTTCCGGAGAGTGGACAGGTGGACTGACCAGTGGTGGTGTGGTAGGTGGAGGCGTGGGTACCCCGCTGGTCTCCCATCCACGGAGGGTATTCATCACTTCATCGAGAGCGTTCCCGATCCGGTTGATTCTGGCCTCCTGTCCACGAAGGCGCTCCTCGATTACCTCGGCGGGCGAGGCTGCTCCTGCTGATTCCATGGAAGGGTGTGTGATTCTGTCAGGTTCGAGCGTGGATGTGGTGTGGAATCAAGCGCAGGACAACAGAGGCTTCGTTCAACAGTCTTTAGTGAAGACACGAAAAACAAGACACACGGCTAAATCCAAGCCGGAAGGCAAGCGAACTTTACGCACACTGAGTACAGTTCAAAATACAAAACAAAATGTGCACACTGTGCGAACACTCTCTCCAAACAAATCACGAGAGAGAGAAGTACTAGAAGCCCTTGCTGACATAAGAAACAATTACACACAACACATGACAAAACCCAAGAGAACTTATAGGACACATAATTAACACTAACATTGAACAGGTGTAAAAAACAGACCAAACCAAACAAACATCGAAACATAGAACGGTGGCAGCTAGTACTCCGGAGACGACGACCGCCGAAGCCTGCCCGAACAAGGAGGAGGAGCAGCCTCGGCCGAAACCGTGACAGATACATGTTAGAGCAGCATTAACACATTAAGACTATCTGATACATGTTAGAGCAGCATTAAGACATTAAGATTATCTGATACATGTTAGAGCAGCATTAACACATTAAGATGATCTGATACATGTTAGAGCAGCATTAACACATTAAGATTATCTGATACATGTTAGAGCAGCATTAACACATTAAGATAATCTGATACATGTTAGAGCAGCATTGACACATTAAGATTATCTTATACATGTTAGAGCAGCATTAACACATTAAGACTATCTGATACATGTTAGAGCAGCATTAACACATTAAGATGATCTGATACATGTTAGAGCAGCATTAACACATTAAGATGATCTGATACATGTTAGAGCAGCATTAACACATTAAGATGATCTGATACATGTTAAAGCAGCATTAACACATTAAGACTATCTGATACATGTTAGAGCAGCATTAACACATTAAGACTATCTGATACATGTTAGAGCAGCATTAACACATTAAGACTATCTGATACATGGTAGAGCAGCATTAACACATTAAGACTATCTGATACATGTTAGAGCAGCATTAACACATTAAGATGATCTGATACATGTTAGAGCAGCATTAACACATTAAGATGATCTGATACAGGTTAAAGCAGCATTAACACATTAAGACTATCTGATACATGTTAGAGCAGCATTAACACATTAAGACTATCTGATACATGTTAGAGCAGCATTAACACATTAAGACTATCTGATACATGTTAGAGCAGCATTAACACATTAAGATGATCTGATACATGTTAAAGCAGCATTAACACATTAAGATTATCTGATACATGTTAGAGCAGCATTAACACATTAAGACTATCTGATACATGTTAGAGCAGCATTAACACATTAAGACTATCTGATACATGTTAGAGCATTATTAACACATTAAGATATTCTGATACATGTTAGAGCAGCATTAACACATCAATATTATCTGATACATGTTAGAGCAGCATTAACACATTAAGACTATCTGATACATGTTAGAGCAGCATTAACACATTAAGATGATCTGATACATGTTAGAGCAGCATTAACACATAAAGATGATCTGATACAGGTTAAAGCAGCATTAACACATTAAGACTATCTGATACATGTTAGAGCAGCATTAACACATTAAGACTATCTGATACATGTTAGAGCAGCATTAACACATTAAGATATTCTGATACATGTTAGAGCAGCATTAACACATTAAGACTATCTGATACATGTTAGAGCAGCATTAACACATTAAGATATTCTGATACATGTTAGAGCAGCATTAACACATCAATATTATCTGATACATGTTAGAGCAGCATTAACACATTAAGATTATCTGATACATGTTAGAGCAGCATTAACACATTAAGATTATCTGATACAAGTTAGAGCAGCATTAAGACATTAAGATGATCTGATACATGTTAGAGCAGCATTAACACATTAAGATGATCTGATACATGTTAGAGCAGCATTAACACATTAAGATTATCTGATACATGTTAGAGCAGCATTAAGACATTAAGATGATCTGATACATGTTAGAGCAGCATTAACACATTAAGATGATCTGATACATGTTAGAGCAGCATTAACACATTAAGATGATCTGATACATGTTAGAGCAGCATTAACACATTAAGATGATCTGATACATGTTAGAGCAGCATTAACACATTAAGATTATCTGATACATGTTAGAGCAGCATTAACACATTAATATTATCTGATACATGTTAGAGCAGCATTAACATATCAAGATTATCTGCTACATGTTAGAGCAGCATTAACACATTAAGATAATCTGATATATGTTAGAGCAGCATTAACACATTAAGATTATCTGATACATGTTAGACTAGCAATAACACATCAAGATTATCTGCTACATGTTAGAGCAGCATTAACACATTAAGATAATCTGATACATGTTAGAGCAGCATTAACACATTAAGATGATCTGATACATGTTAGACTAGCAATAACACATCAAGATTATCTGCTACATGTTACAGCAGCATTAACACATCAAGATTATCTGCTACATGTTAGAGCAGCATTAACACATTAAGACTATGTGATACATGTTAGAGCAACATTAACACATTCATATTATCTGATACATGTTAGAGAAGCATTAACACATTAAGAATATCTAATTCATGTTAGACTAGCATTAACATATCAATATTATCTGATACATGTTAGAGCAGCATTAACACATCAATATGATCTGATACATGTTAGAGCAGCATTAACACATTAAGATGATCTGATACATGTTAGAGCAGCATTAACACATTAAGATTATCTGATACATGTTAGAGCAGCATTAACACATTAAGATGATCTGATACATGTTAGAGCAGCATTGACACATTAAGATTATCTTATACATGTTAGAGCAGCATTAACACATTAAGATGATCTGATACATGTTAGAGCAGCATTAACACATTAAGATGATCTGATACATGTTAGAGCAGCATTAACACATTAAGATGATCTGATACATGTTAAAGCAGCATTAACACATTAAGACTATCTGATACATGTTAGAGCAGCATTAACACATTAAGACTATCTGATACATGTTAGAGCAGCATTAACACATTAAGACTATCTGATACATGTTAGAGCAGCATTAACACATTAAGACTATCTGATACATGTTAGAGCAGCATTAACACATTACGATGATCTGATACATGTTAGAGCAGCATTAACACATTAAGATGATCTGATACATGTTAAAGCAGCATTAACACATTAAGACTATCTTATACATGTTAGAGCAGCATTAACACATTAAGACTATCTGATACATGTTAGAGCAGCATTAACACATTAATATTATCTGATACATGTTAGAGCAGCATTAACATATCAAGATTATCTGCTACATGTTAGAGCAGCATTAACACATTAAGATAATCTGATATATGTTAGAGCAGCATTAACACATTAAGATTATCTGATACATGTTAGACTAGCAATAACACATCAAGATTATCTGCTACATGTTAGAGCAGCATTAACACATTAAGATAATCTGATACATGTTAGAGCAGCATTAACACATTAAGATGATCTGATACATGTTAGACTAGCAATAACACATCAAGATTATCTGCTACATGTTAGAGCAGCATTAACACATCAAGATTATCTGCTACATGTTAGAGCAGCATTAACACATTAAGACTATGTGATACATGTTAGAGCAACATTAACACATTCATATTATCTGATACATGTTAGAGAAGCATTAACACATTAAGAATATCTTATACATGTTAGAGCAGCATTAACATATTACATTATCTGATACATGTTAGAGCATCATTAACACATTAAGATTATCTAATTCATGTTAGACTAGCATTAACATATCAATATTATCTGATACATGTTAGAGCAGCATTAACACATCAATATGATCTGATACATGTTAGAGCAGCATTAACACATTAAGATGATCTGATACATGATAGAGCAGCATTAACACATTAAGATTATCTGATACATGTTAGAGCAGCATTAACACATTAAGATGATCTGATACATGTTAGAGCAGCATTGACACATTAAGATTATCTTATACATGTTAGAGCAGCATTAACACATTAAGATGATCTGATACATGTTAGAGCAGCATTAACACATTAAGATGATCTGATACATGTTAAAGCAGCATTAACACATTAAGACTATCTGATACATGTTAGAGCAGCATTAACACATTAAGACTATCTGATACATGTTAGAGCAGCATTAACACATTAAGACTATCTGATACATGTTAGAGCAGCATTAACACATTAAGACTATCTGATACATGTTAGAGCAGCATTAACACATTACGATGATCTGATACATGTTAGAGCAGCATTAACACATTAAGATGATCTGATACATGTTAAAGCAGCATTAACACATTAAGACTATCTTATACATGTTAGAGCAGCATTAACACATTAAGACTATCTGATACATGTTAGAGCAGCATTAACACATTAAGACTATCTGATACATGTTAGAGCAGCATTAACACATTAAGATGATCTGATACATGTTACAGCATTAACACATTAAGATGATCTGATACATGTTAGAGCAGCATTAACACATTAAGATTATCTGATACATGTTAGAGCAGCATTAACACATTAATATTATCTGATACATGTTAGAGCAGCCTTAACATATCAAGATTATCTGCTACATGTTAGAGCAGCATTAACACATTAAGATTATATGATACATGTTAGAGCAGCATTAACACATTAAGACTATGTGATACATGTTAGAGCAACATTAACACATTCATATTATCTGATACATGTTAGAGAAGCAATAACACATTAAGAATATCTTATACATGTTAGAGCAGCATTAACACATCAATATTATCTGATACATGTTAGAGCAGCATTAACATATTACATTATCTGATACATGTTAGAGCAGCATTAACACATTAAGATTATCTGATTCAAGTTAGACTAGCATTAACATATCAATATTATCTGATACATGTTAGAGCAGCATTAACACATCAATATGATCTGATACATGTTAGAGCAGCATTAACACATCAATATGATCTGATACATGTTAAAGCAGCATTAACACATTAAGATTATCTGATTCATGTTAGAGCAGCATTAACACATCAAGATTATCTGATACATGTTAGAGCAGCATTAACACATTAAGATTATCTGATACATGTTAGACCAGCATTAACACATCAAGAACATCTGATACATGTTAGACCAGCATTAACACATTAATATTATCTGATACAAGTTAGAGAAGCATTAACACATCAATACTATCATACATATGTTAGAGCAGCATTAACACATTAATACTATCTGATACATTTTTGAGCAGCATTAACACATTAATATTATCTGATACATGTTAGAGCAGCATTAACACATCAAGACTATCTGACACATGTTAGAGCAGCATTAACACATCAAGATTATCTGATACATGTTAGAGCAGCATTAACATATTAAGATTATCTGATACATGTTAGAGCAGCATTAACACATCAATATTATCTGATACATGTTAGAGCAGCATTAACACATCAATATTATCTGATACATGTTAGACCAGCATTAACACATCAAGATTATCTGATACATGTTAGAGCAGCATTAACACATCAAGTTGATCTGATACATGTTAGACCAGCATTAACATATCAAGATTATCTGATACATGTTAGAGCAGCATTAACACATTAAGAATATTTGATACATGTTAGAGCAGCATTAACACATCAAGATTATCTGATACATGTTAGAACAGCATTAAAATATCAAGATTATCTGATAGATGTTAAAACAGCATTAACACATCAATACTATCTGATACATGTTAGAGCAGCATTAATACATCAAGATGATCTGATACATGTTAGAGCAGCATAAACACATTAAGATTATCTGATTCATGTTAGACTAGTATTAATACATCAAGAGTATCAGATACAAGTTAGAGCAGCATTAACACATTAAGATGATCTGATACATGTTAGAGCAGCATTGACACATTAAGATTATCTTATACATGTTAGAGCAGCATTAACACATTAAGATGATCTGATACATGTTAGAGCAGCATTAACACATTAAGATGATCTGATACATGTTAAAGCAGCATTAACACATTAAGACTATCTGATACATGTTAGAGCAGCATTAACACATTAAGACTATCTGATACATGTTAGAGCAGCATTAACACATTAAGACTATCTGATACATGTTAGAGCAGCATTAACACATTAAGACTATCTGATACATGTTAGAGCAGCATTAACACATTACGATGATCTGATACATGTTAGAGCAGCATTAACACATTAAGATGATCTGATACATGTTAAAGCAGCATTAACACATTAAGACTATCTTATACATGTTAGAGCAGCATTAACACATTAAGACTATCTGATACATGTTAGAGCAGCATTAACACATTAAGACTATCTGATACATGTTAGAGCAGCATTAACACATTAAGATGATCTGATACATGTTACAGCATTAACACATTAAGATGATCTGATACATGTTAGAGCAGCATTAACACATTAAGATTATCTGATACATGTTAGAGCAGCATTAACACATTAATATTATCTGATACATGTTAGAGCAGCCTTAACATATCAAGATTATCTGCTACATGTTAGAGCAGCATTAACACATTAAGATTATATGATACATGTTAGAGCAGCATTAACACATTAAGACTATGTGATACATGTTAGAGCAACATTAACACATTCATATTATCTGATACATGTTAGAGAAGCAATAACACATTAAGAATATCTTATACATGTTAGAGCAGCATTAACACATCAATATTATCTGATACATGTTAGAGCAGCATTAACATATTACATTATCTGATACATGTTAGAGCAGCATTAACACATTAAGATTATCTGATTCAAGTTAGACTAGCATTAACATATCAATATTATCTGATACATGTTAGAGCAGCATTAACACATCAATATGATCTGATACATGTTAGAGCAGCATTAACACATCAATATGATCTGATACATGTTAAAGCAGCATTAACACATTAAGATTATCTGATTCATGTTAGAGCAGCATTAACACATCAAGATTATCTGATACATGTTAGAGCAGCATTAACACATTAAGATTATCTGATACATGTTAGACCAGCATTAACACATCAAGAACATCTGATACATGTTAGACCAGCATTAACACATTAATATTATCTGATACAAGTTAGAGAAGCATTAACACATCAATACTATCATACATATGTTAGAGCAGCATTAACACATTAATACTATCTGATACATTTTTGAGCAGCATTAACACATTAATATTATCTGATACATGTTAGAGCAGCATTAACACATCAAGACTATCTGACACATGTTAGAGCAGCATTAACACATCAAGATTATCTGATACATGTTAGAGCAGCATTAACATATTAAGATTATCTGATACATGTTAGAGCAGCATTAACACATCAATATTATCTGATACATGTTAGAGCAGCATTAACACATCAATATTATCTGATACATGTTAGACCAGCATTAACACATCAAGATTATCTGATACATGTTAGAGCAGCATTAACACATCAAGTTGATCTGATACATGTTAGACCAGCATTAACATATCAAGATTATCTGATACATGTTAGAGCAGCATTAACACATTAAGAATATTTGATACATGTTAGAGCAGCATTAACACATCAAGATTATCTGATACATGTTAGAACAGCATTAAAATATCAAGATTATCTGATAGATGTTAAAACAGCATTAACACATCAATACTATCTGATACATGTTAGAGCAGCATTAATACATCAAGATGATCTGATACATGTTAGAGCAGCATAAACACATTAAGATTATCTGATTCATGTTAGACTAGTATTAATACATCAAGAGTATCAGATACAAGTTAGAGCAGCATTAACACATCAATACTATCTGATACATGTTAGAGCAGCATTAACACGTCAATACTATCTGATACATGTTAGAGCAGCATTAACACATTAATATTATCTGATACATGTTAGAGCAGCATTAACACAACAAGATTATCTGATACATATTAGAGCAGCATTAACACATTAATATTATCTGATACATGTTAGAGCAGCATTAACACAACAAGATTATCTGATACATATTAGAGCAGCATTAACATATTAAGATAATCTGATATATGTAAGAGCAGTATTAACACATCAATATTTTCTGATACATGTTAGATCAGCATTAACACATTAATATTATCTGATACATGTTTGAGCAGCATTAACATATTACGATTATCTGATATATGTTAGAGCAGCATTAACACATCAATATTATCTGATACATGTTAGAGCCGTATTAACACATTAAGATTATCTGATACATGTTAGAGCAGCATTAACACATTAAGACTATCTGATACATGTTAGAGCAGCATTAAGACATTAAGATTATCTGATACATGTTAGAACAGCATTAACACATTAAGATTATCTGATACATGTTAGAGCAGCTTTAACACATTAAGATTATCTGATATATGTTAGAGCAGCATCAACACATCAATATTATCTGATAGATTTAAGAGCAGCATTAACACATTAATATTATCTGATACATGTTAGAGCAGCTTTAACACATAAAGATGATCTTATACATGTTAGAGCAGCATTAACACATCAAGATTATCTGATACATTTTAGAGCAGCATTACCACATCAGGATGATCTGATACATTTTAGAGCAGTATTACAATATCAATACTATGTGATACATGTTAGAGCAGCATTAACACATCAAGATGATCTGATACATGTTAGAGCAGCATTACAATATCAATACAATGTGATACATGATAGAGCAGCATTAACACATCAAGATGATCTGATACATGTTAGAGCAGCATTAACACATTAAGATTATCTGATACATGTTAGAGCAGCATTAACACATTAAGATAATCTGATACATGTTAGAGCAGCATTGACACATTAAGATTATCTTATACATGTTAGAGCAGCATTAACACATTAAGAATATCTGATACATGTTAGAGCAGCATTAACACATTAAGATGATCTTATACATGTTAGAGCAGCATTAACACATTAAGATGATCTGATACATGTTAGAACAGCATTAACACATTAAGATGATCTGATACATGTTAAAGCAGCATTAACACATGAAGACTATCTGATACATGTTAGAGCAGCATTAACACATTAAGACTATCTGATACATGTTAGAGCAGCATTAACACATTAAGACTATCTGATACATGTTAGAGCAGCATTAACACATTAAGACTATCTGATACATGTTAGAGCAGCATTAACACATTACGATGATCTGATACATGTTAGAGCAGCATTAACACATTAAGATGATCTGATACATGTTAAAGCAGCATTAACACATTAAGACTATCTTATACATGTTAGAGCAGCATTAACACATTAAGACTATCTGATACATGTTAGAGCAGCATTAACACATTAAGACTATCTGATACATGTTAGAGCAGCATTAACACATTAAGATGATCTGATACATGTTACAGCATTAACACATTAAGATGATCTGATACATGTTAGAGCAGCATTAACACATTAAGATTATCTGATACATGTTAGAGCAGCATTAACACATTAATATTATCTGATACATGTTAGAGCAGCCTTAACATATCAAGATTATCTGCTACATGTTAGAGCAGCATTAACACATTAAGATTATCTGATACATGTTAGAGCAGCATTAACACATTAAGATTATCTGATACATGTTAGACTAGCAATAACACATCAAGATTTTCTGCTACATGTTAGAGCAGCATTAACACATTAAGATAATCTGATACATGTTAGAGCAGCATTAACACATTAAGATGATCTGATACATGTTAGACTAGCAATAACACATCAAGATTATCTGCTACATGTTAGAGCAGCATTAACACATCAAGATTATCTGCAACATGTTAGAGCAGCATTAACACATTAAGACTATGTGATACATGTTAGAGCAACATTAACACATTCATATTATCTGATACATGTTAGAGAAGCATTAACACATTAAGAATATCTTATACATGTTAGAGCAGCATTAACACATCAATATTATCTGATACATGTTAGAGCAGCATTAACATATTACATTATCTGATACATGTTAGAGCAGCATTAACACATTAAGATTATCTGATTCATGTTAGACTAGCATTAACATATCAATATTATCTGATACATGTTAGAGCAGCATTAACACATCAATATGATCTGATACATGTTAGAGCAGCATTAACACATCAATATGATCTGATACATGTTAAAGCAGCATTAACACATTAAGATTATCTGATTCATGTTAGACTAGCATTAACACATCAATATTATCTGATACATGTTAGAGCAGCATTAACATATTAAGATTATCTGATACATGTTAGAACAGCATTAACACATCAATACTATCTGATACATGTTATAGCAGCATTAACACATCAAGATTATCTGATACATGTTAGAGCAGCATTAACACATTAAGATTATCTGATACATGTTAGACCAGCATTAACACATCAAGAACATCTGATACATGTTAGACCAGCATTAACACATTAATATTATCTGATACAAGTTAGAGAAGCATTAACACATCAATACTATCATACATATGTTAGAGCAGCATTAACACATTAATACTATCTGATACATTTTTGAGCAGCATTAACACATTAATATTATCTGATACATGTTAGAGCAGCATTAACACATCAAGACTATCTGACACATGTTAGAGCAGCATTAACACATCAAGATTATCTGATACATGTTAGAGCAGCATTAACATATTAAGATTATCTGATACATGTTAGAACAGCATTAACACATTAAGATTATCTGATACATGTTAGAGCAGCTTTAACACATTAAGATTATCTGATATATGTTAGAGCAGCATCAACACATCAATATTATCTGATAGATTTAAGAGCAGCATTAACACATTAATATTATCTGATACATGTTAGAGCAGCTTTAACACATAAAGATGATCTTATACATGTTAGAGCAGCATTAACACATCAAGATTATCTGATACATTTTAGAGCAGCATTACCACATCAGGATGATCTGATACATTTTAGAGCAGTATTACAATATCAATACTATGTGATACATGTTAGAGCAGCATTAACACATCAAGATGATCTGATACATGTTAGAGCAGCATTACAATATCAATACAATGTGATACATGATAGAGCAGCATTAACACATCAAGATGATCTGATACATGTTAGAGCAGCATTAACACATTAAGATTATCTGATACATGTTAGAGCAGCATTAACACATTAAGATAATCTGATACATGTTAGAGCAGCATTGACACATTAAGATTATCTTATACATGTTAGAGCAGCATTAACACATTAAGAATATCTGATACATGTTAGAGCAGCATTAACACATTAAGATGATCTTATACATGTTAGAGCAGCATTAACACATTAAGATGATCTGATACATGTTAGAACAGCATTAACACATTAAGATGATCTGATACATGTTAAAGCAGCATTAACACATGAAGACTATCTGATACATGTTAGAGCAGCATTAACACATTAAGACTATCTGATACATGTTAGAGCAGCATTAACACATTAAGACTATCTGATACATGTTAGAGCAGCATTAACACATTAAGACTATCTGATACATGTTAGAGCAGCATTAACACATTACGATGATCTGATACATGTTAGAGCAGCATTAACACATTAAGATGATCTGATACATGTTAAAGCAGCATTAACACATTAAGACTATCTTATACATGTTAGAGCAGCATTAACACATTAAGACTATCTGATACATGTTAGAGCAGCATTAACACATTAAGACTATCTGATACATGTTAGAGCAGCATTAACACATTAAGATGATCTGATACATGTTACAGCATTAACACATTAAGATGATCTGATACATGTTAGAGCAGCATTAACACATTAAGATTATCTGATACATGTTAGAGCAGCATTAACACATTAATATTATCTGATACATGTTAGAGCAGCCTTAACATATCAAGATTATCTGCTACATGTTAGAGCAGCATTAACACATTAAGATTATCTGATACATGTTAGAGCAGCATTAACACATTAAGATTATCTGATACATGTTAGACTAGCAATAACACATCAAGATTTTCTGCTACATGTTAGAGCAGCATTAACACATTAAGATAATCTGATACATGTTAGAGCAGCATTAACACATTAAGATGATCTGATACATGTTAGACTAGCAATAACACATCAAGATTATCTGCTACATGTTAGAGCAGCATTAACACATCAAGATTATCTGCAACATGTTAGAGCAGCATTAACACATTAAGACTATGTGATACATGTTAGAGCAACATTAACACATTCATATTATCTGATACATGTTAGAGAAGCATTAACACATTAAGAATATCTTATACATGTTAGAGCAGCATTAACACATCAATATTATCTGATACATGTTAGAGCAGCATTAACATATTACATTATCTGATACATGTTAGAGCAGCATTAACACATTAAGATTATCTGATTCATGTTAGACTAGCATTAACATATCAATATTATCTGATACATGTTAGAGCAGCATTAACACATCAATATGATCTGATACATGTTAGAGCAGCATTAACACATCAATATGATCTGATACATGTTAAAGCAGCATTAACACATTAAGATTATCTGATTCATGTTAGAGCAGCATTAACACATCAATATTATCTGATACATGTTAGAGCAGCATTAACATATTAAGATTATCTGATACATGTTAGAACAGCATTAACACATCAATACTATCTGATACATGTTATAGCAGCATTAACACATCAAGATTATCTGATACATGTTAGAGCAGCATTAACACATTAAGATTATCTGATACATGTTAGACCAGCATTAACACATCAAGAACATCTGATACATGTTAGACCAGCATTAACACATTAATATTATCTGATACAAGTTAGAGAAGCATTAACACATCAATACTATCATACATATGTTAGAGCAGCATTAACACATTAATACTATCTGATACATTTTTGAGCAGCATTAACACATTAATATTATCTGATACATGTTAGAGCAGCATTAACACATCAAGACTATCTGACACATGTTAGAGCAGCATTAACACATCAAGATTATCTGATACATGTTAGAGCAGCATTAACATATTAAGATTATCTGATACATGTTAGAGCAGCATTAACACATCAATATTATCTGATACATGTTAGAGCATCATTAACACATCAATATTATCTGATACATGTTAGACCAGCATTAACACATCAAGATTATCTGATACATGTTAGAGCAGCATTAACACATCAAGTTGATCTGATACATGTTAGAGCAGCATTAACATATCAAGATTATCTGATACATGTTAGAGCAGCATTAACACATTAAGAATATTTGATACATGTTAGAGCAGCATTAACACATCAAGATTATCTGATACATGTTAGAACAGCATTAAAATATCAAGATTATCTGATAGATGTTAAAACAGCATTAACACATCAATACTATCTGATACATGCTAGAGCAGCATTAATACATCAAGATGATCTGATACATGTTAGAGCAGCATAAACACATTAAGATTATCTGATTCATGTTAGACTAGTATTAATACATCAAGAGTATCAGATACAAGTTAGAGCAGCATTAACACATCAATACTATCTGATACATGTTAGAGCAGCATTAACACGTCAATACTATCTGATACATGTTAGAGCAGCATTAACACATTAATATTATCTGATACATGTTAGAGCAGCATTAACACAACAAGATTATCTGATACATATTAGAGCAGCATTAACACCTTAATATTATCTGATACATGTTAGAGCAGCATTAACACAACAAGATTATCTGATACATATTAGAGCAGCATTAACATATTAAGATAATCTGATACATGTAAGAGCAGTATTAAGACATTAAGATTATCTGATACATGTTAGAACAGCATTAACACATTAAGATTATCTGATACATGTTAGAGCAGCTTTAACACATTAAGATTATCTGATATATGTTAGAGCAGCATCAACACATCAATATTATCTGATAGATTTAAGAGCAGCATTAACACATTAATATTATCTGATACATGTTAGACTAGCAATAACACATCAAGATTTTCTGCTACATGTTAGAGCAGCATTAACACATTAAGATAATCTGATACATGTTAGAGCAGCATTAACACATTAAGATGATCTGATACATGTTAGACTAGCAATAACACATCAAGATTATCTGCTACATGTTAGAGCAGCATTAACACATCAAGATTATCTGCTACATGTTAGAGCAGCATTAACACATTAAGACTATGTGATACATGTTAGAGCAACATTAACACATTCATATTATCTGATACATGTTAGAGAAGCATTAACACATTAAGAATATCTTATACATGTTAGAGCAGCATTAACACATCAATATTATCTGATACATGTTAGAGCAGCATTAACATATTACATTATCTGATACATGTTAGAGCAGCATTAACACATTAAGATTATCTGATTCATGTTAGACTAGCATTAACATATCAATATTATCTGATACATGTTAGAGCAGCATTAACACATCAATATGATCTGATACATGTTAGAGCAGCATTAACACATCAATATGATCTGATACATGTTAAAGCAGCATTAACACATTAAGATTATCTGATTCATGTTAGAGCAGCATTAACACATCAATATTATCTGATACATGTTAGAGCAGCATTAACATATTAAGATTATCTGATACATGTTAGAACAGCATTAACACATCAATACTATCTGATACATGTTATAGCAGCATTAACACATCAAGATTATCTGATACATGTTAGAGCAGCATTAACACATTAAGATTATCTGATACATGTTAGACCAGCATTAACACATCAAGAACATCTGATACATGTTAGACCAGCATTAACACATTAATATTATCTGATACAAGTTAGAGAAGCATTAACACATCAATACTATCATACATATGTTAGAGCAGCATTAACACATTAATACTATCTGATACATTTTTGAGCAGCATTAACACATTAATATTATCTGATACATGTTAGAGCAGCATTAACACATCAAGACTATCTGACACATGTTAGAGCAGCATTAACACATCAAGATTATCTGATACATGTTAGAGCAGCATTAACATATTAAGATTATCTGATACATGTTAGAGCAGCATTAACACATCAATATTATCTGATACATGTTAGAGCATCATTAACACATCAATATTATCTGATACATGTTAGACCAGCATTAACACATCAAGATTATCTGATACATGTTAGAGCAGCATTAACACATCAAGTTGATCTGATACATGTTAGAGCAGCATTAACATATCAAGATTATCTGATACATGTTAGAGCAGCATTAACACATTAAGAATATTTGATACATGTTAGAGCAGCATTAACACATCAAGATTATCTGATACATGTTAGAACAGCATTAAAATATCAAGATTATCTGATAGATGTTAAAACAGCATTAACACATCAATACTATCTGATACATGCTAGAGCAGCATTAATACATCAAGATGATCTGATACATGTTAGAGCAGCATAAACACATTAAGATTATCTGATTCATGTTAGACTAGTATTAATACATCAAGAGTATCAGATACAAGTTAGAGCAGCATTAACACATCAATACTATCTGATACATGTTAGAGCAGCATTAACACGTCAATACTATCTGATACATGTTAGAGCAGCATTAACACATTAATATTATCTGATACATGTTAGAGCAGCATTAACATAACAAGATTATCTGATACATATTAGAGCAGCATTAACACATTAATATTATCTGATACATGTTAGAGCAGCATTAACACAACAAGATTATCTGATACATATTAGAGCAGCATTAACATATTAAGATAATCTGATACATGTAAGAGCAGTATTAAGACATTAAGATTATCTGATACATGTTAGAACAGCATTAACACATTAAGATTATCTGATACATGTTAGAGCAGCTTTAACACATTAAGATTATCTGATATATGTTAGAGCAGCATCAACACATCAATATTATCTGATAGATTTAAGAGCAGCATTAACACATTAATATTATCTGATACATGTTAGAGCAGCTTTAACACATAAAGATGATCTTATACATGTTAGAGCAGCATTAACACATCAAGATTATCTGATACATTTTAGAGCAGCATTACCACATCAGGATGATCTGATACATTTTAGAGCAGCATTACAATATCAATACTATGTGATACATGTTAGAGCAGCATTAACACATCAAGATGATCTGATACATGTTAGAGCAGCTTTAACACATTAATATTTTCTGATACATGTTAGACCAGCATTAACACATCAAGTTTATCTGATACATTTTAGAGCACCATTAACACATCAAGACTATGTGATACATGCTAGAGCAGCATTAACACATTAATATCATCTGATATATGTTAGAGCAGCATTAACACATTAAGACTACCTGATATATGTTAGAGCAGCAGTAACACATTAAGATTATCTGATACATGTTAGACCAGCATTAACAAATCAAGATGAACTGATACATGTTAGACCAGCATTACAACATCAAGACTATTTGATACATGTTAGAGCAGCATTAACACATCAAGACTATGTGATACATGTTAGAGCAGCATTAACACATTAATATTATCTTATACATGTTAGAGCAGCATTAACATATTAAGATTATCTGATACATATTAGAGCAGCATTAACACATTAAGATTATCTGATACATGTTAGAGCAGCATTAACACATTAATATTATCTGATACATGTTAGAGCAGCATTAACACATCAATACTATCTGATACATGTTAGAGCAGCATTAACATATTAAGATTATCTGATACATGTTAGAGCAGCATTACAAATCAATACTATCTGATACATGTTAGAGAAGCATTAACACATCAAGATTATCTGATACATGTAAGGGCAGCATTAACATATGAAGATTATCTGATACATGTTAGAGCAGCATTAACACATTAATATTATCTGATACATGTTAGAGCAGCATTAACACATCAATATTATATGATACATTTTAGAGCAGAATTAACATATTAAGATAATCTGATATATGTTAGAGGAGCATTAACACATCAATATTTTCTAATACATGTTAGAGCAGCTTTAACACATTAAGATTATCTGATAGATGTTAGACCAGCATTAACACATCAAGTTGATCTGATACATGTTAGAGCAGCATTAACACATCAATAGTATGTGATACATGTTAGAGCAGCATTACAATATCAATACTATGTGATACATGTTAGAGCAGCATTAACACATCAAGATGATCTGATACATGTTAGACCAGCATTACAACATCAATAGTATGTGATACATGTTAGAGCAGCATTAACACATAAATATTATCTGATACATGTTTGAGCAGCATTAACATATTAAGATTATCTGATACATGTTAGACCAGCATTACAACGTCAATACTATTTGATACATGTTAGAGCAGCATTAACACATGAAGACTATTTGATACATGTTAGAGCAGCATTAACACTTTAAGATTATCTGATACATGTTAGAGCACCATTAACACATCAAGACTCTCTGCTACATATTAGAGCAGCATTAACACATTAAGATTATCTGATACATGTTAGAGCAGCATCAACACATTAATATTATCTGATACATGTTAGAGCAGCATTAACACATTAAGACTATCTGATATATGTTAGAGCAGCATTAACATATTAAGATGATCTGATACATGTTAGAGCAGCATTAACACATCAATACTTTCATTGTTTATCCTCCTGAGGGAGTAGAGACATAGAAGTGAATGGTTCTCTACAGTACTACTGGTCTGGTGGTGAATGGTTCTCTACAGTACTACTGATCTGGTGGTGAATGGTTCTCTACATTACTACTGGTCTGGTGGTGAATGTTTCTCTACATTACTACTGGTCTGGTGGTGAATGGTTCTCTACATTACTACTGGTCTGGTGGTGAATGGTTCTCTACATTACTACTGGTCTGGTGGTGAATGGTTCTCTACAGTACTACTGGTCTGGTGGTGAATGGTTCTCTACAGTACTACTGGTCTTTATATTATAATCCACATCATAGAGAGAGGCTGAGGACTAACTGACTTGATACAACCAGAAAATAGGGAAATCAATTTGAGAAGCATAAAGGAGAAGCTCTCTTCTCCAGTTAAACATCACTGAGCCTCTTCTCATTGAGCATATAGGTAGCAGGCAAATAGGTCAGATACCATAATGCCATTATGTCCTTCTAAAGATATATCTGTCATTACTGCCTCCAGGGTAGACTGAATGAATGAAGGGTAGAATGAGTGGAATCTCAGAGTACAATTATGAGACAAAGTCGTCCTTGACCTCTAGTGTAATAGTCCTCCTGTTCCTTTGGTATAATAGTCCTCCTGTACCTCTAGCATAATAGTCCTCCTGTACCTCTAGTATAATAGTCCTCCTGTACTCTAGTATAATAGTCCTCCTGTACCTCTAGCATAATAGTCCTCCTGTACCTCTAGTATAATAGTCCTCCTGTACTCTAGTATAATAGTCCTTCTGTACATCTAGTATAATAGTCCTCCTGTACCTCTGGTATAATAGTCCTCCTGTACCTCTAGTATAATAGTCTTCCTGTACCTCTAGTATAATAGTCCTCCTGTACCTCTAGTATAATAGTCCTCCTGTACTCTAGTATAATAGTCCTTCTGTACGTCTAGTATAATAGTCCTCCTGTACCTCTAGTATAATAGTCCTTCTGTACCTCTAGAATAATAGTCCTCCTGTACCTTTAGTATAATAGTCCTTCTGTACATCTAGTATAATAGTCCTCCTGTACCTCTAGTATAATAGTCCTCCTGTACTCTAGTATAATAGTCCTTCTGTACGTCTAGTATAATAGTCCTCCTGTACCTCTAGTATAATAGTCCTTCTGTACCTCTAGAATAATAGTCCTCCTGTACCTTTAGTATAATAGTCCTTCTGTACATCTAGTATAATAGTCCTCCTGTACCTCTAGTATAATAGTCCTCCTGTACCTCTAGTATAATAGTCCTCCTGTACCTCTAGTATAATAGTCCTTCTGTACATCTAGCATAATAGTCCTCCTGTACCTCTGGTATAATAGTCCTCCTGTACACTAGTATAATAGTCCTCCTGTACCTCTAGTATAATAGTCCTTCTGTACATCTAGTATAATAGTCCTTCTGTACCTCTAGTATAATAGTCCTCCTGTACCTCTAGTATAATAGTCCTTCTGTACATCTAGTATAATAGTCCTTCTGTACCTCTTGTATAATAGTCCTCCTGTACCTCTAGTATAATTGTCCTCCTGTACCTCTAGTATAATAGTCCTCCTGTACCTCTGGTATAATAGTCCTCCTGTACCTCTGGTATAATAGTCCTCCTGTACCTCTAGTATAATAGTCCTCCTGTACTCTAGTATAATAGTCCTCCTGTACCTCTAGTATAATAGTCCTTCTGTACATCTAGTATAATAGTCCTCCTGTACCTCTAGTATAATAGTCCTCCTGTACTCTAGTATAATAGTCCTTCTGTACCTCTAGTATAATAGTCCTCCTGTACCTCTAGTATAATAGTCACCATGTACCTCTATTATAATAGTTATCCTGTACCTCTAGTATAATAGTCCTCCTGTACCTCTAGTATAATAGTCCTTCTGTACCTCTAGAATAATAGTCCTCCTGTACCTCTAGTATTATAGTCAACCTGTACCTCTAGTATAATAGTTTGCCTGTACCTCTAGTATAATAGTCCTTCTGTACCTCTAGTATAATAGTCCTCCTGTACCTCTAGTATAATAGTCCTCTTGTACCTCTAGTATAATAGTCATCATGTACCTCTAGTATAATAGTCCTTCTGTACCTCTAGTATAATAGTTATCCTGTACCTCTAGTATAATAGTCCTTCTGTACCTCTAGTATAATAGTCCTCCTGTACCTCTAGTATAATAGTCATCATGTACTTTAGTACAATAGTCTTATTGTACCTATAGAATAATAGTCCTCCTGTACCTCTAGTATAATAGTCCTTCTGTACCTCTAGTATAATAGTCCTCCTGTACCTCTAGTATAATAGTTATCCTGTACCTCTAGTATAATAGTCCTCATGTACCTCTAGTATAATAGTCCTCCTGTACCTGTAGAATAATAGTCCTCCTGTACCTCTAGTATTATAGTCATCCTGTACCTCTAGTATAATAGTCCTCATGTACCTCTAGTATAATAGTCCTCATGTACCTCTAGAATAATAGTCCTCCTGTACCTCTAGTATAATAGTCCTCCTGTACCTCTAGTATAATAGTCATCATGTACTCTGGTACAATAGTCTTATTGTACCTCTAGTATAATAGTCCTCCTGTACCTCTGGTATAATAGTCCTCCTGTGCCTCTAGTATAATAGTTATTATGTACCTCTAGTATAATAGTCCTTCTGTACCTTTAGTATGATAGTCCTCATGTACCTTTAGTATAATAGTCCTCCTGTACCTCTAGTATAATAGTTCTCCTGTACCTCTAGTATAATAGTCCTTCTGTACCTCTAGTATAATAGTCCTCCTGTACCTCTAGTATAATAGTCCTCCTGTACCTCTAGTATAATAGTCCTCCTGTACCTCTAGTATAATAGTCCTCCTTTACCTCTAGTATAATAGTCCTCCTGTACCTCTGGTATAATAGTCCTCCTGTACCTCTAGTATAATAGTTATTATGTACCTCTAGTATAATAGTCCTTCTGTACCTTTAGTATGATAGTTCTCATGTACCTTTAGTATAATAGTCCTCCTGTACCTTTAGTATAATAGTCCTCTTGTACCTCTAGTATAATAGTCCTCATGTACCTCTAGTATAATAGTCCTCCTTTACCTCTAGTAAAATAGTCTGTACCTTACTGTAGTATATACTTGAATGTAGTCTGCTTCACTATATACATGTAATATAATACACTGTACTCTATACTGGTACTATAATCTACTGTACTATATGCCTGTAATATAGTCTACTGTACTATATACCTATACTATAATCTACTGTACTATATACCTGTAATATATTCTACTGTACTATATACCTATACTCTAATCTACTGTACTATATAACTGTAATATAGTCTACTGTACTTAGTGATGTAGTGGGGGAAAATATTTGGGTAAACCCTGATCACTGTTAGCATTGTGTAAAGTAATGCTACCTATACTTTCAATACATACAGTATATGTATATTCACTTCATGATGTCCCGCCCACTTGACCCAGTTCCTGATCAAACATGATTGGTTTCCTCCTTCCGGCCCATTCCCAAACAAGAAAACAAGAAAGAATTCATACCCCTTGACTTATTCTACATTTTGTTATGTTACAGCCTTATTCTAAAATTGATTAAAGAAATACAAAATCCTCAGAAATCTACACACAATAGCCCATAATGACGAAGTGAAAACAGGTTTTTAGAAATGTTTGCACATTTATTAAAAGAAAAACAGAAATACCTTATTTATATAAGTATTCAGGCCCTTTGCTATGAGACTCGAAATTGAGCTCATGTGTTTCCTGTTTCCATTGATCATCCTTGAGATGTTTCTACAACTTCATTGGAGTCCACCTGTGGTAAAGTCAATTGATTGGACATGATTTGGAAAGGCACACACCTGTCTATATAAGGTCCCACAGTTGAGAGTGCATGTCATAGCAAAAAACAAGCCATGAAGTCGAAGGAATTGTCTGTAGAGCTCCGAGACAGGATTGTGTCTCAGACTGGGGTGAAGGTTCACCTTCCAACAGGACAATGACCATAAGCACACATCCAAGACAACGCAGGAGTGGCTTCGGGACAAGTCTCTGAATGTCCTTGAGTGGCCCAGCCAGAGCCCGGACTTGAACCCGATCGAACATCTCTGGAGAGACCTGAAAATAGCTGTGCAGCGACGCTCCCCATCCAACCTGACAGAGCTTGAGAGGATCTGCAGAGAAGAATGGGAGAAACTCCCCAAATACAGGTGTGCCAAGCTTGTAGCGTCATACCCAAGAAGACTCAAGGCTGTAATCGCTGCCAAAGGTGCTTCAACAAAGTACTGAGTAAAGTGTCTGAATACTTATGTAAATGTGATATTATATATTATATTTTATAAATTAGTAAACATTTCTAAAAACCTGATTTTGCTTTGTCATTATGAGGTATTGTGTGTAGATTGATGAGAAATAAAACACAATTTAATCAATTTTAGAATAAGGCTGTAACCCAACAAAATGTGGAAAAGGTCAAGGGGTCTGAATACTTTTCGAAGGCACTGTAAACTGAAAATAAAAGTGTCACTGACAATAACCAAAATGAAAGAGTTGGGGTTTTAGGATGGGTTCTGAAAGACACTTATGGGGGTGTCCACTGAAAGTTGACTTGTAACAACAACTGGGACCACCATGAGCGCCCACTATATTTGCCCACTAAGAGCCAAACAAAACTAAAATACACACATTTACATTACATTTAAGTCATTTAGCAGACGCTCTTATCCAGAGCAACTTACAGTTAGTGAGTGCATACAACATTTTTTATTTATTTTTTTCATACTGGCCCCCCGTGGGAAACGAACCCACAACCCTGGCGTTGCAAACACCATGCTCTACCAACTGAGCGACATCCCTGCCGGCCATTCCCTCCCCTACACTGGACAACGCTGGGCCAATTGTGCGCCGCCCCATGGGTCTCCCGGTCGCGCCGGCTACGACAGAGCCTGGATTTGAACCAGGATCTCTAGTGCCTTAGACCACTGCGCCACTCGGGAGTACTTAAAAAGAGGACGCAAACAAAAAAGCTTGAGAAAAACAAAAAACAGGGAAGATCAGACAAAGGAATGTTTTTCTAAAAATCAAATAGGGAGAGCCAACCAAAAGTATGGACCTCTACATCTCTCAAGACAACTGGAGCACTGGGCCAGCCACTCTTAAATATCACCTGGGCCAGCACAGGTGAAACACCTTCCCACTAATGAGATGGCAACCAGCACAGGTGTAACACATACTGACTAATGAGGTGACACCAATCGGTGCGCCTTACGTGCTAACGAGCTATATGTGCTAAAGTCCAACATCAAAACATACATGGAAAAATCTATACCCGTAACAAAACCATAACCCCACCGCCACCATGGGGCTGTTCACAACGTTGACATCAGCAAACCGCTCGCCCACACCATAACCCCACCGCCACCATGGGGCACTCTGTTCACAATGTTGACATCAGCAAACCGCTCGCCCACACCACACCATATTGTGAGGCCAGTTGGACGTACTGCCAAATTCTCTAAAACGAGGTTGGAGGCGGCTTATGATTAGAGAAATTAACATTAACTTCTCTGGCAACAGCTCTGGTGAACATTCCTGCAGTCAGCATGCCAATTGCCCGCTCCCTCAAAAGACATCTGTGGCATTGTGTTGTGTGACAAAACTGCACATTTTAGATTGGCCTTTTATTGTCCCCAGCACAAGGTGCACCTGTGTAATGATCATGCTGTTGAATCAGCTTCTTGATATGCCACACCTGTCAGGTGGATGTATTATCTTGGCAAAGGAGAAAAGCTCACTAACAGGGATGTAAACAAATTTGTGCCCAAAATTTGAGAGAAATACGTTTTTTGTGCGTGTGGAAAATGTCTGGGATCTTTTATTTCAGCTCATGAAACATGGAACAGGCACTTTACATGTTGCGTTTCTATTTTAGTTCAGTGTAGTAGTGAGATCATCAGAGAGAAAGGATTTATTTTCCTGTTATTGTTTCTGACACTTCCAACCTGACATTATGTCAGCAGCATATTCTCAAACCTTAAACCTCTGGCAGCTCTGTAGCAGCTCGTAAAGCAGACCCTCACCCAACACAACACTACAGCCAATTATATTTCAAATGGCAGGGGATTTCAGAAATGTGAAACGTTGGTTCCCTGGATATCCACCTCACACCGCCTCTAGCTGACAGAACATAAACAGGATGTTTTAAAGCCCTTTCTCCACAACGTTCATGGACAGAAATGTATTTCTCATATCAAAATTATTGACTGAAAACACTCCGACTGTTCATTGTAAATATAGGAATTTGGTGAGTGGGAAAAACAACGGTCTGTATTTTAATTTGACGAGTGCATTATACATGTGCATGGTTTGACATTTGAAGAAACAACCTTAACGTCAATCAGATCTGCTTAAGGTTGAGTGTAGCTCCTTGTCTGGTTGTTGACATTATGTATAAAAACTCTGTTAACTATTGTGTTTGTGACTGGTCAACACATGATGTAGAGAGACAAGGCTTTTTATTTTCTTCAAATGAAGGGTTAGGGTTAGGGTCAACACATGATGTAGAGAGACAGGGTTAGGGTTAAAGCCCTTACCATTACCAACATCCTGATGAAATAATTCCAACTGTTACTGAAATGTATTCTACCGCTGCTCTTTTTTAGAACCTAGGGTTAAAGCACCCTAACCCTAACCAAATGAAAAGCCAGTCAGTCTTTGGATTTATTTGTTCTGGTCGGCCACAATCACCCTGGCCTCTGACCCTGGTCTCTGAATGGCTTAGTAAAGCATGTGGCAGATGCCCCTCCAACAAGCTGTCTACAACTGTCTAAACCACTTGAAAGTCATTAGCGTTAAGAGATCTATAGAGGAGTAAATGGAGGTTGAAACCTAAACAGAGATGGGGGGATTGGAGAATGGCTGCGCAATCTGCTCTGGCCTTCTGGGACACGGAGAGAAGAGGGACACTGTTACACTGCTACTGGGGTGGTCAGCTGGATGGGCAGGGAGGGGAGGGGGAGAGAGAGAGAGAGAGAGAGACAGAGAGATAGAGAGAGAGTCAGATAGAGAGGGCAAACTGAGTGTACAAAGCATTAGGAACACCATCCTGATATTGAGCTGCATGAATGTCCTTAGGGTGCACCTGTCACCTAATACCATACCCCGTTCAAAGGCACTTAAACATTCACCCTCTGAATGGCACACATACACAATCCATGTCTCAATTGTCTCAAGGCTTAAAAATCATTATTTAACCTGTCTGCTCCCCTTCATCTACACTGATTGAAGTGGATTTAACAGGTGACACCAATAAGGTATCATAGTTTTCACCTGGATTCACCTGGTCAGTATATGTAATGGAAGAGCATAGTTCCTAATGTTTTGTCCACTCAGTATATGTGTGTGTTAGGTGGGGGGCCTCTCAGACAGCACTCCCATACAAGGACCCTGTACCCCACAAACAGAGTAAGGTATGAACGGAGGGATGGATGAATGGATGGGTAAGAAAGGACAGTTTCCATCTTGAAGGAATTGATTATTTGAGCCAGAAGAGCCACCAGATGCCACCAGGGCTGCTAGAGTTTCATCTAGCCTGTTTAAAGATGTCTCAGCTCTTCCTCTCTCCTCTCCTCCTCTCCTCTCCTTCGCCCTAGAGTTTCATCTAGCCTGTTTAAAGATGTCTCAGCTCTCCCTCTCCCCTCTCCTCCTCTCCTCTCCTTCACCCTAGAGTTTCATCTAGCCTGTTTAAAGATGTCTCAGCTCTCCCTCTCTCCTCCTCTCCTTCACCCTAGAGTTTCATCTAGCCTGTTTAAAGATGTCTCAGCTCTCCCTCTCCCCTCCCCTCCTCTCCTCTCCTTCACCCTAGAGTTTCATCTAGCCTGTTTAAAGATGTCTCAGCTCTCTCCTCCCCTCCTCTCCTCTCCTTCTCCCTAGAGTTTCATCTAGCCTGTTTAAAGATGTCTCAGCTCTCTCCTCCCCTCCTCTCCTCTCCTTCTCCCTAGAGTTTCATCTAGCCTGTTTAAAGATGTCTCAGCTCTCCCTCTCTCCTCCTCTCCTCTCCTTCTCCCTAGAGTTTCATCTAGCCTGTTTAAAGATGTCTCAGCTCTCCCTCTCTCCTCCTCTCCTCTCCTCTCCTTCGCCCTAGAGTTTCATCTAGCCTGTTTAAAGATGTCTCAGCTCTCCCTCTCTCCTCCTCTCCTCTCCTTCTCCCTAGAGTTTCATCTAGCCTGTTTAAAGATGTCTCAGCTCTCTCCTCCCCTCCTCTCCTCTCCTTCTCCCTAGAGTTTCATCTAGCCTGTTTAAAGATGTCTCAGCTCTCTCCTCTCCTCCTCTCCTCTCCTTCTCCCTAGAGTTTCATCTAGCCTGTTTAAAGATGTCTCAGCTCTCCCTCTCTCCTCTCCTCCTCTCCTCTCCTTCGCCCTAGAGTTTCATCTAGCCTGTTTAAAGATGTCTCAGGTCTCCCTCTCTCCTCCTCTCCTCTCCTCTCCTTCACCCTAGAGTTTCATCTAGCCTGTTTAAAGATGTCTCAGGTCTCCCTCTCTCCTCCTCTCCTCTCCTCTCCTTCGCCCTAGAGTTTCATCTAGCCTGTTTAAAGATGTCTCAGCTCTCTCCTCCCCTCCTCTCCTCTCCTTCGCCCTAGAGTTTCATCTAGCCTGTTTAAAGATGTCTCAGCTCTCTCCTCCCCTCCTCTCCTCTCCTCCCTAGAGTTTCATCTAGCCTGTTTAAAGATGTCTCAGCTCTCCCTCTCCCCTCTCCTCTCCTCCTCTCCTCTCCTTCGCCCTAGAGTTTCATCTAGCCTGTTTAAAGATGTCTCAGGTCTCCCTCTCTCCTCCTCTCCTTTCCTCTCCTTCACCCTAGAGTTTCATCTAGCCTGTTTAAAGATGTCTCAGGTCTCCCTCTCTCCTCCTCTCCTCTCCTCTCCTTCACCCTAGAGTTTCATCTAGCCTGTTTAAAGATGTCTCAGCTCTCCCCTCCCCTCCCCTCCTCTCCTCTCCCTCGCCCTAGAGTTTCATCTAGCCTGTTTAAAGATGTCTCAGCTCTCCTTCTCTCCTCCCCTCCTCTCCTCTCCTTCACCCTAGAGTTTCATCTAGCCTGTTTAAAGATGTCTCAGCTCTCCCTCTCCCCTCCCCTCCTCTCCTCTCCTTCGCCCTAGAGTTGTATCTAAAGTCTATCAAAACAGCTCCCACAATCTTTTTATCATCAATATCTCTCATCCAATCATCAGTCATTTGTGTAAGTGCTGTGCTTGTTGAATGTCCTTCCCTATAAGTGTGCTAAATGTCTGTTGTCAATTTGTTTCCAGTAAAATAGCATTGTATCTGGTCAAACACCATTTTTTCCAAAAGTTTACTAAGGGTTGGAAACAGGCTGAATGGTCGGCTATTTGAGCCAGTAAAGGGGGCTTTACTATTCTTGGGTAGCGGAATTTCTTTTGCTTCCCTCCAGCCCTGAGGGAACACACTTTCTAGTAGGCTTTGATTGAATACATTGCAAAAAGGAGTGGCAACATCATCCGCTATTATCCTCAGTAAATGTCAATGCACGTTGTCAGACCCCGGTGGCTTGTCATTGTTGATAGACAACAATAATTGTTTCACCTCTTCCACACTCACTTTACGGACTTCTAAATTTCAGTGCTTGTCTTTCATAATTTGATCAGTTATCCTTGGATGTTTAGTGTCAGCGTTTGTTGCTGGCTTTTTTACTATCATTCTTTCTATCATTTATCTTTGTTTCATAGTGTGGTTTCTTCTTCTTTTTATTCAGTTAAGTCACATGATTTCTCAATTTGCAGTATGTTTGCCAATCGGTTGTACATCCAGACTTATTTGCCATTCCTTTTGCCTCATTCCTCTCAACCATACCATTTTTCAATTCCTCATCAATCCACAGGGATTCAACAGTTTTTACAGTCATTTTCTTAACGAGTGCATGCTTATTAGTAACTGGGATAAGCAATTTCATGAATGTGTCAAGTGCAGCGTCTGGTTGCTCCTCATTACACACCACTGACCAACAAATATTCTTTACATCAACAACATAGGAATCGCTACAAAACGTATTGTATGACCTCTTATACACTATATTAGGCCCAGCCTTTGGAGCTTTGGTTTTCCTAGATATGGCTACTATATTGTGATCACTGCATCCGATGGATTTGGATAGTGCTTTAAAGCAAATTTCTGCAGCATTAGTAAAGCTGTGATCAATACATGTTGATGATTTAATTCCTGTGCTGTTTGTAACTACCCTGGTAGGTTGATTGATAACCTGAACCAGGTTGCAGGCACTAGTTACAGTTTGAAGCTCTTGAGTGGGCAGCTTGATGAAAGCCAGTCAATATTTAAATCACCCAGAAAATATACCTCTCTGTTGATATCACATACATTATCAAGCATTTTACACATGTTATCCAGATTTTAATTTTAATTTAATTTAATTGTACCTTTATTTAACCAGGTAAGCCAGTTGAGAACAAGTTCTCATTTACAACTGCGACCTGGCCAAGATAAAGCAAAGCAGTGCGATAAAAACAACAACACAGAGTTACATATGGGGTAAACAAAACATCAAGTCAAAAATACAACAGAAAATATGTATACAGTGTGTGCGAATGTAGTAAGTTATGGAGGTAAGGCAATAAATAAATAGGCCATAGTGCAAAAATAGTTTCAATTTCGTAATTAACACTGGAATGATAGATGTGCAAAAGATGATGTGCAAATAGAGATACTGGGGTGCAAATGAGCAAAATAAATAACAATGTAAATAACAAAATGGGGATGAGGTAGTTGGGTGGGCTAATTTCAGAATGGCTGTGTACAGGTGCAGTGATCGGTAAGCTGCTCTGACAACTGACGCTTAAAGTTAGTGAGGGAGATAAGAGTCTCCAGCTTCAGAGATTTTTGCAGTTCGTTCCAGTCATTGGAAGCAGAGAACTGGAAGGAATGGCGGCCAAAGGAGGTGTTGGCTTTGGGGATGACCAGTGAGATTTACCTGCTGGAGCGCAGACTACGGGTGGGTGTTGCTATGGTGACCAATGAGCTAAGATAAGACAGGGATTTTTCCTAGCAGTGATTTATAGAAGACCTGGAGCCAGTGGGTTTGGCGACGAATATGTAGTGAGGGCCAGCCAACAAGAGCGTACAGGTCACAATGGTGGGTAGTATATGGGGCTTTGGTGACAAAACGGATGGCACTGTGATAGACTACATCCAATTTGCTGAGTAGAGTGTTGGAGGCTATTTTGTAAATGACATCACCGAAGTCAAGGATCGGTAGGATAGTCAGTTTTACGAGGGCATGTTTGGCAGCATGAGTGAAGGAGGCTTTGTTACGAAATAGGAAGCTGATTCTAGATCTAACTTTTGATTGGAGATGCTTAATGTGAGTCTGGAAGGAGAGTTTACAGTCTAACCAGACACCTATTTATTTGTAGTTGTCCACATATTCTAAGTCAGACCCGCAGAGAGTAGTGATTCTAGTCGGGTGGGCGGGTGCAAGCAGCGTTCGGTTGAAGAGCATGCATTTAGTTTTACTAGTGTTTAAGAGCAGTTGGAGGCAACGGAAGGAGTGTTGTATGGCTTTGAAGCTCATTTGGAGGTTTGTTAACACAGTCCAATGAAGGACCAGATGTATACAAAATGGTGTCGTCCATTATTAGATACTGACTGTTAGCACTTGGTGGTCTATAGCAGCTTCCCACCAGAATGGGCTTTAGGTGAGGCAGATGAACCTGTAGCCATATTACTTCAACAGTATTTAACATGAGATCCTCTCTAAGCTTTACAGGAATGTGGTTCTGAATATAGACTGCAACAACTCCACCATTTGGCATTTCTGTATTTTCTGTAGATGTTATAACCATGCATTGCTACCACTGTATCATCAAAGGTATTATCTAAGTGAGTTTCAGAGATTGTCAGAATATGAATGTCATCTGTTACTTGCAAATTGTCAATAAATGTTACATCCACAGAGCTGCAATAGTCACATAGCCAGTTATGGAGCATATCACTTCGTGGCTGCTGCTATCTCCTAGACGTTTCCACTTCACAATAACAGCACTTATAGTTGACCGGGGAAGTTCTAGCAGGGCAGAAATTTGATGAACTGACTTGTTGGAAAGGTGGAGAGCCATTCTACTGCCAATGTTTGTCTATGGAGATTGCATGGCTGTGTGCTCTATTTTACACACCTGTCAGCGACGGGTGTGGCTGAAATAGCTGAATCCACTAATTTCAAAGGGTGTCCATGTACGTTTGTGTATATATAGTGTATACAGTGCATTCAGAAAGTATTCAGACCCCTTGACTTTTTCCACATTTTGTTATGTTACAGCCTTATTCTAAAATTGATAAAACATTTTTTTCTCTCATCAATCTACACACAATACCCCATAATGACAAAGCAAAAACAGGTTTTTAGAAATGTTAGCTAATTTATTAAAATAAAAAACAGAAATACCTTATTTACATAAGTATAAAGAACTTATGCTATGAGACGCGAAAATTGAGCTCAGGTGCATCCGGTTTCCATTGATCATCCTTGAGAAGTTTTTACAACTTGATTGGAGTCCATCTGTGGTAAATGTAATTGATTGAACGGATTTGATTTGGAAAGGCACACGCCTGCCTCTATGAGATCCCACAGTTGACAGTTCATGTCAGAGCAAAAACCATACCATCAAATCAAATCAAATCAAATGTTATTTGTCACATGTGCCGAATACAACAGGTTACAGTGAAATGCTTACTTACAAGCCCTTAACCAACAATGCAGTTTTAAGAAAAATAAGTGTTAAGTAAAAAATAATTAAAGAGCACCAGTAAAATAACCGTAGTGAGGCTATATACAGGGAGTACCGGTACAGAGTCAATGTGAGTGGCACAGGTTAGTTGAGGTAATTGAGGTAATATGTACATGTAGGTAGAGTTAAATGTAGAGTTGAAGTCGAAGGAATTGTCAGTAGAGCTCCGAGACAGGATTGTGTCGAGGCACAGATCTTGGGAAGGGTACCAAAACATTTCTACAGAATTGAAGGTCCCCAAGAACACAGTGGCCTCCATCATTCTTAAATGGAAGAAGTTTGGAACCACCAAGACTCTTCCTAGAGCTTGCCACCCCGCCAAACTGAACAATCACGGGAGAAGGGCCTTCGTCAGGGCGGTGACCAAGAACCCAATGGTCACTCTGACAGAGCTCCAGAGTTCCTCTGTGGAGATGGGAGAACCTTCCAGAAGGACAACCATCTCTGCAGCACTCCACCAATCAGGCCTTTATGGTAGAGTGGCCAGATGGAAGCCACTCCTGAGTAAAAGGCACATGACAGCGCGCTTGGAGTTTGCTAAATCCACCTGAAGGACTCTCAGACTATGAGAAACACGATTCTCTGGTCTGATGAAACCAAGATTGAAATCTTTGGCCTAAATGCCAAGTGTCACGTCTGGAGGAAACCTGGCACCATCCCTACGGTGAATGATGGTGGTGACAGCATCATGCTGTGGGGATGTTTTTCAGCGGCAGGGACTAGGAGACTAGTCAGGATTGAGGCAAAGATGAACGGAGCAAAGTACAGAGAGATCCTTGATGAAAACCTGCTCCAGAGTGCTCAGGACCTCAGATTGGGGCAACGGTTCACCTTCCAACAAGACAATGACCATTAGCACACAGCCAAGACAACGCAGGAGTTGCTTCAGGACAAGTCTCTGAATGTCCTTGAGTGGCCCAGCCAGAGCCCGGACTTGAACCCGATCGAACATCTCTGGAGAGAATTTAAAATAGCTGTGCAGCGACACTCCTCATCAACCTGACAGAGCTTGAGAGGATCTGAAGAGAAGAATGGGAGAAACTCCCCAAATACAGGTGTGCCAAGCTTGTAGCGTCATACTCAAGAAGACTGAAGGCTGTAATCACTGCCAAAGGTGCTTCAACAAATTATTGAGTAAAGGGTCTGAATACTTATATTATATTATTACTTATGTAAATGTGATGTTTCCTTTTTTTCTTCCTCTTTTTCTTTTTTAAACCAGTTTTTGCTTTGACATTATGGGGTATTGTGTGTAGATTGCTGAGAGGGAAAAAAACTATTTAATTCATTTTGGAATAAGGCTTTAACCTAACAAAATGTGGAACAAGTCAAGGGGTCTGAATATTTTCCAAATGCACTGTAAATGGCTGTACTATTTTAATTTTGGTGAATCTCTTATACAATGGATTAAAGTTATGTACTGTATAGCAACCCCGGTGTACAAATAATGGTTACTTCTCCGAAAGTATTGAACTGTCAAGAGGAGTAAAACAAGGCTGTCCACTGTCTCCATATATATTTGTTATGGCCATTGAAATGCTAGCTATTAAAATCAGATCCAACAAGAACATCAAGGGGTTAGAAATCCATTGTCCCAACTTCGGCAAACAATTTTCAAATTCTCTCTGACGTTTCTAACCACAAGCATAAGCTAGCTAGCTGGGAAGGGCTCATCGAATCCGTTCATCTCCACTCTACTCCTGCTGCACAACATACAGTACGTCATCAATTTGGGTGTGTCCGTATAGCCTCTCCCGCTGAGACTGGACTCACTCAACTGTTACGGTAGTTAGAGGCGAATTTAGCATGTAAATCTTGGTTGGGCAAACTCCCACCAAAATATATATATGCATGCCTCCAAAGCCACAACACAACACTAAACAATACATTAATTAGACTATAATGGTGGCATACGGTGTCCAATGGCCGATGAGCACCGATACGTTTTATCTATAATTTCTCTTCATAATTTCTCTTCATATGACAAGGATTGAAAAGGATTTGCCAGTAGATTGTCGATTTGATTCATGATGATGACTTCTAGCTTGCTAGCTAAGATTTTGAAAATATGATGTTGAACTGATCAGTCCAATCAAAGCTCCTGTAAATATAATGTGATTTGATGTTATTTTATCTGTGGCCAATGACACTGTGTTAACAAACCTCCAAACGAGCTTCAATGCCATACAACACTCCTTCAGTAGCCTCCAACTGCTCTTAAACACTAGTAAAACTAAATGCATGCTTTTCAATCGAACGCTGCTGGCACCCGCCCACCCGACTAGAATCACCACTCTTGACGGGTCTGACCTAGAGTATGTGGACAACTACAAATACCTAGGTGTCTGGTTAGACTGTAAACTCTCCTTCCAGACTCACATAAAGAATCTCCAATCCAAAGTTAAATCTAGAATCGGCTTCCTATTTCGCAACAAAGCCTCCTTCACTCATGCTGCCAAACATGCCCTCGTAAAACTGACTATCCTACCGATCCTTGACTTCGGCGATGTCATTTACAAAATAGCCTCCAACACTCTACTCAGCAAATTGGATGTAGTCTATCACAGTGCCATCCGTTTTGTCTCCAAAGCCCCATACGCTACCCACCACTGTGACCTGTACACTCTTGTTGGCTGGTCCTCACTACATGTTCGTCGTCAAACCCACTGGCTCCAGGCCATCTATAAAGCACTGCTAGGCAAATCCCCGCCTTATCTTAGCTCATTGGTCACCATAGCAGCACCCACCCGTAGTCTGCGCTCCAGCAGGTATATCTCACTGGTCATTCCCAAAGCCAACACCTCCTTTGGCCGCCATTCCTTCCAGTTCTCTGCTGCCAATGACTGGAACGAATTGCAAAAATCTCTGAAGCTGGAGACTCTTATCTCCCTCACTAACTTTAAGCATCAGTTGTCAGAGCACCTTACCGATCACTGCACCTGTACACAGCCCATCTGAAATTAGCCCACCCAACTACCTCATCCCTATATTGTTATTTACTTTGCTCTTTTGCACCCCAGTATCTCTATTTGCACATAATCTCTTGCACATCTAGCATTCCAGTGTTAATACTATTGTAATTATTTTGCACTATAGCCTATTTATTGCCTTACCTCCATAACTTGCTACATTTGCACACACTGTATATATATTTTCTGTTGTATTTTTGACTTTATGTTTTTTACCCCATATGTAACTCTGTGTTGTTTTTTTCGCACTGCTTTGCTTTATCTTGGCCAGGTCGCAGTTGTAAATGAGAACTTGCTCTCAACTGGCTTACCTGGTTAAATAAAGGTGAAATAAAAAAAATAAAAAATAAAAATGACCTTGAGCCTTCTTGAATGGGCACTTCTAATGTAAATCTATGGCAGCACCCAAGGGGCTTGAATTTTTTAGCTCTCCCCGTAGATTTTGCGGTGACGTAATGTCCCCATGAGTGACAAAACGCTGAGCCAATTACAGCGCAACTAGAGAACATTACAAACCCCTACGCTCCGTATTTTCCGCTGGCTGCCCCACCGCCACAGAAAGCACTGAGCTAGGCTGAAACACCTGCATTTTGGAGCTGCCTTACTCAAGAAAGCAAAAAAGAGACCATGTTTGTATGCGGCTTTATTAACTCAATTAATTTTTCATTTTCACATTGTTTGCAAACTGATATGTGACATGTATTAATACCAAAATATTATGCAAAACAGGAAGAAAAAAAAATATATATATATACACTACCAGTCAAAAGTTTGGACACACCTACTCATTCAAGGGTTTCTCTTAATTTTTACAATTTTTTACATTGTAGAATAATAGTGAAGACATCAAAACAAATGAAATAGCACATATGGAATCATGTAGTAACCAAAAACAAAATGTATTTTATATTTGAGATTCTTCAAATAGCCACCCTTTGCCTTGATGACAGCTTTGCACACTCTTGGCATTCTCTCAACCAGCTTCATGAGGTAGTCACCTGGAATGCATTTCAATTAACAGGTGTGCCTTCTTAAAAGTTAATTTGTGGAATTTCTTTCCTTAATGCGTTTGAGCCAATCAGTTATGTTGTAACAAGGTAAGGGTGTATACAGAAGATAGCCCTATTTGGTAAAAGACCAAGTCCATATTATGGAAAGAACAGCTCAAATAAGCAAAATGAAACGACAGTCCATCATTACTTTAAGACATGAAGTTCAATCAATCCGGAAAATGTCAAGAACTTTGAAAGTTTATTCAAGTGAAGTCGCAAAAACCATCAAGCGCTATGATGAAACTGGCTCTCATGAGGACCGCCACAGGAAAGGAAGACCCAGAGTTACCTCTGCTGCAGAGGATAAGTTCAATAGAGTTACCAGCCTCAGAAATTGCAGCCCAAATAAATGCTTCACAGATTTCATGTAACAGACACATCTCAACATCAACTCATCAGAGGGGACTGTGTGAATCAGGCCTTCATGGTCGAATTACTGCAAAGAAACCACTACTAAAGGACACCAATAAGAAGAAGAGACCTGCTTGGGCAAAGAAACACGAGCAATGGACATTAGACCGGTCGAAATTTGTCCTTTGGTCTGGAGTCCAAATTGGATATTTTTGGTTCAAACCGCTGTGTCTTTGTGAGACGCGGTGTGGGTGAACGGATGATATCCGCATGTGTAGTTCCCACCGTAAAGCATGGAGGAGGTGGTGTTATGGTGTGGGGGTGCTTTGCTGGTGACACTGTCTGTGATTTATTTAGAATTCAAGGCACACTTAACCAGCATGGCACCACAGCATTCTGCAGCGATATGCCATCCCATCTGGTTTGGGCATAGTGGGACTATCATTTGTTTTTCAACAGGACAATGACCTAACACACCTCCAGGCTGTGTAAGGGCTATTTGACCAAGAAGGAGAGTGATGAGGTACTGTATCAGATGACCTGGCCTGCACAATCCCCCGACCTCAACTAAATTGAGATGGTTTGGGATGAGTCAGATGGCAGAGTGAAGGAAAAGCATCCAACAAGTGCTCAGCATATGAGGGAACTCCTTCAAGACTGTTGGAAAAGCATTCCAGGTGAAACTGGTTGAGAGAATATCAAGAGTGTGCAAAGCTGTCATCATGGCAAATTGTGGCTATTTGAAGAATCTCAAATATAAAATATATTTTGATTTGTTTAACACTTTTTTGATTACTACATGATTCCATATATGTTATTTCATAGTTTTGACTTCTTCAAAAGGTTCTACAGTTGCACTATCGAGAGCATCCTGACTGGTTCCATCACTGCCTGGTATGGCAACTGCTCGGCCTCCGACCGCAAGGCACTACAGAGGGTAGTGCGTACGGTCCAGTACATCACTGGGGCCAAGCTTCCTGCCATCCAGGACCTCTATACCAGGCGGTTTCAGAGGAAGGCCCTAAAAATTGTCAAAGACTCCAGCCACCCTAGTCATAGACTGTTCTCTCTGCTTCCGCACGGCAAGCGGTACCGGATCGCCAAGTATAGGTCCAAGAGGCTTCTAAACAGCTTCTACCCCCAAGCCATAAGACTCCTGAACATCTAATGAAATGGTTACCCAGACTATTTGCATTGACCCCCTGTCCCCCCCCCATCCCCTGTCCCCCCGTCTTTTACGCTGCTGCTACTCTCTGTTTATTATCTATGTATAGTCACTTTAATTGCTCCACCTTCATGTACATATTACCTCAATTACCACGACTAACCGGTGCCCCCGACACATTGACTCGGTACCGGTACCCCCTGTATACAGCCTCCCTACTGTTTTTTCACATTGACTCTGTACCGGTACCTCCTGTATATAACCTCCCTACTGTTATTTTACTGCTGCTCTTTAATTATTTGTAACTTTTATTTAGTATTATTTTATATTGTATTTTTTTTGTTTTATTTTTTGGGGGTATTCTTTCTTAAAACTGCATTGTTGGTTAAGGGCTTGTAAGTAAGCATTTCACTGTAAGGTCTACACCTGTTGTATTCGGCGCATGTGACAAATACAATTTGATTTGATTAACTATTATTCTACAATGTAAAATATAGTACAAATTAAGAAAAACCCTTGAATGAGTAGGTGTCCAAACTTTGACTGGTACTGTACATTTATCTAAACAGGTGGGGCTCAAAACAAGTGGAGCTCTGCCCTACCTGGCCTGAATGACGGTTCACCACTGACGGTACTATGTTAAAGTGTTAAAGAGTGTCTCTCATTAGGCTTAATGGCCTGCTATATAGAACAATGTGACATTACTTCAGTCAGTCTGATTTTCAAATTAATCAGGCTTGTTTATTATGTTTGATTTTTACAAACGCTATTTTCGTGGGGATTATTGTATTGAAATATTAATGAATACTGAATGTTGTTGTGGTTGTGGTCTTTATGTTAATACATAGCTGTCTAAGTACATCCATGCTATAATACTGTTTGGGAGTGTCTTTTCCTCATGTTCTGGCCCTTTAGGACAATACTTTCTGCCACCAGCAGATGGCAGCTGATCTACTCTTTCACCAGCCTCTCCTCACGCCATCAGAAAAATATTCTCCTTCAGTTAATTATATTTAGCCAGTAACTTGTTACAATTCAGAGAACATACCACTAAACGTTATTAGAATAAAACGTAATAAAATAATATGAAATACATTGGTGTGTTATGATATTGAGGCTGATGTTTGTGATAAAATAAAAATCTTTGTTTTGTTTGCAAGCCTGTATTTTGAAAGACTTCCATGAGAATAAGATACACTTGGTTCCTTTATAATGAATAAATACATAACAAAAACCTACAAACTTTCCATGAACTAATTGTTTCCATTTCAGTCTACCTGGCTGTTTTAGTTACATTAGAATCATTTCAGTCAACCTTGTTGTTGTAGTTACATTAAGGACAACCTTCCCCAGGGTGGTTTGTGTACGAGGTCACTCCGGTCGACATTCCTCCGTCACAAAGCAACACTACAATGTAAATTCCCTCCTCATCTGATCCTACCCAAAATGCCCCTCTGGTCAGCAGTAATAGAATGACCTTTTCTCCCATTGCTCTTCAACCTTTCAACAACAACAACAACAATCCACCTTGATCTGTTTTTTACCGTCCATGTATAATACTGAATTCCATTGTCATCACAATCATCTTCCAGTAACAAAATAAAATAAAACACTAGGATGAGAAAAACACAAGGATGAGAAAACACAAGGATGAGAAAACACTAGGATGAGTAAACACTAGGATGAATAAACACTAGGAAGGGTAAACACTAGGATGAGTAAACACTAGGATGAATAAACACTAGGATGAATAAACACTAGGAAGGGTAAACACTAGGATGAGTAAACACTAGGATGAATAAACACTAGGAAGGGTAAACACTAGGATGAGTAAACACTAGGATGAATAAACACTAGGATGAATAAACACTAGGAAGGGTAAACACTAGGATGAGTAAACACTAGGATGAATAAACACTAGGATGGGTAAACACAAGGATGAGAAAACAATAGGATGAGAAAACACAAGGATGTGAAACACTAGGATGAGTAAACACTAGGATGAATAAACACTAGGATGAATAAACACTAGGAAGGGTAAACACTAGGATGAGTAAACACTAGGATGAATAAACACTAGGATGGGTAAACACAAGGATGAGAAAACAATAGGATGAGAAAACACAAGGATGTGAAACACTAGGATGAGAAAACACAAGGATGTGAAACACTAGGATGAGAAAACACAAGAATGAGAAAACAGTAGGATGAGAAAACACAAGGATGAGAAAACACAAGGATGAGAAAACACAAGGATGTGAAACACAAGGATGAGAAAAACACTAGGACGAGAAAACACAAGGATGAGAAAACACAAGGATGAGAAAACACAAGGATGAGAAAACACAAGGACGAGAAAACACAAGGATGTGAAAACACAAGGATGTGAAAACATGAGGATTGACCCGAAATTCCCCAAAAAGCAAGCAAGTAAGTGTCCTTGCTGACCTCCAGGAGCGTAACTTGGATAGGCCCAGGCTATTCCCCCATGGCTGCTGCCTCTCCTCTTCTCTCTCTCCACTCTCTCCTCAACCTCTTCCCTCTCCTCTTCTCTCTCTCCACTCTCTCCTCAACCTCTTCCCTCTCCTCTTCTCTCTCTCCACTCTCTCCTCAACCTCTTCCCTCTCCTCTTCTCTCTCTCCACTCTCTCCTCAACCTCTTCCCTCTCCCCTCTTCCCTCTCCCCGTTCATATGGGTTTTCTGGTTTGGGTCCGTCCTCTGTCCTCTCTCCTCCGTGACCTGGAAACCGATAAGTGGTGGAGTGGTCAAGGAGTGTATCAATTCGTTAGTAGACAAACAGAAGACTCCTCCCCTCTTCAATAGCATCCTTTTGGACAGGAAGCACAAGTGTAAATTACCATGGAAGAGTTTCTATATTTGCCACACCCCCTTTCAATCAGATGTTGTATTGTCGGAGGAGAAAATCATGCACATGTTTAAAAAAAACATAATGCTACTTGTGGTTTTATTTAGAACATTTCTTGCACAACTAATCTCTCCATGGCCAGAATCTCCCAATGCCCACCGTGATGATGTTCTGAACTATCACATTATCTCCCTCTCTGTCTGTCTGAACCTGAACACTAGCCCTGATCTTTCACATTATCTCTCTCTGTCTGTCTGAACCTGAACACTAGCCATGTTCTTTCACATTATCTCCCTCTGTATGTCTGAACCTGAACACTAGCCCTGATCTATCACATTATCTCCCTCTCTGTCTGTCTGTACCTGAACACTAGCCCTGATCTATCACATTATCTCTCTCTCTGTCTGTCTGAACCTGAACACTAGCCCTGATCTATCACATTATCTCCCTCTCTGTCTGTCTTTACCTGAACACTAGCCCTGATCTATCACATTATCTCTCTCTCTGTCTGTCTGAACCTGAACACTAGCCCTGATCTATCACATTATCTCTCTCTGTCTGTCTGAACCTGAACACTAGCCCTGATCTATCACATTATCTCTCTCTATGTCTGTCTGAACCTGAACACTAGCCCTGATCTATCACATTATCGCCCTCTCTGTCTGTCTGTACCTGAACACTAGCCCTGATCTATCACATTATCTCTCTCTCTGTCTGTCTGAACCTGAACACTAGCCCTGATCTATCACATTATCTCTCTCTGTCTGTCTGAACCTGAACACTAGCCCTGATCTATCACATTATCTCTCTCTATGTCTGTCTGAACCTGAACACTAGCCCTGATCTATCACATTATCTCTCTCTGTCTGTCTGAACCTGAACACCAGCCCTGATCTATCACATTATCTCTATCTATGTCTGTCTGAACCTGAACACTAGCCCTGATCTATCACATTATCTCCCTCTCTGTCTGTCTGTACCTGAACACTAGCCCTGATCTATCACATTATCTCCCTCTCTGTCTGTCTGTACCTGAACACTAGCCCTGATCTATCACATTATCTCTCTCTGTCTGTCTGAACCTGAACACTAGGCCTGATCTATCACATTATCTCTCTCTGTCTGTCTGAACCTGAACACTAGCCCTGATCTATCACATTATCTCTCTCTATGTCTGTCTGAACCTGAACACTAGCCCTGATCTATCACATTATCTCTCTCTGTCTGTTTGAACCTGAACACTAGCCCTGATCTATCACATTATCTCTCTCTCTGTCTGTCTGAACCTGAACACTAGCCCTGATCTATCACATTATCTCTCTCTGTCTGTCTGAACCTGAACACCAGCCCTCATCTATCACATTATCTCTCTCTATGTCTGTCTGAACCTGAACACTAGCCCTGATCTATCACATTATCTCCCTCTCTGTCTGTCTGTACCTGAACACTAGCCCTGATCTATCACATTATCTCCCTCTCTGTCTGTCTGTACCTGAACACTAGCCCTGATCTATCACATTATCTCTCTCTCTGTCTGTCTGAACCTGAACACTAGCCCTGATCTATCACATTATCTCTCTCTGTCTGTCTGAACCTGAACACCAGCCCTGATCTATCACATTATCTCTCTCTATGTCTGTCTGAACCTGAACACTATCCCTGATCTATCACATTATCTCTCTCTGTCTGTTTGGACCTGAACACTAGCCCTGATCTATCACATTATCCCCCTCTCTGTCTGTCTGAACCTGAACACTAGCCCTGATCTATCACATTATCTCCCTCTCTGTCTGTCTGAACGTGAACACTAGCCCTGATCTATCATATTATCTCCCTCTCTGTCTGTCTGAACCTGAACACTAGCCCTGATCTATCACATTATCTCCCTCTCTGTCTGTCTGTACCTGAACACTAGCCCTGATCTATCACATTATCTCCCTCTGTATGTCTGAACCTGAACACTAGCCCTGATCTATCACATTATCTCCCTCTCTGTCTGTCTGAACCTGAACACTAGCCCTGATCTATCACATTATCTCCCTCTCTGTCTTTCTGAATCTGAACACTAGCCCTGATCTATCACATTATCTCTCTCTCTGTCTGTCTGAACCTGAACACTAGCCCTGATCTATCACATTATCTCTCTCTGTCTGTCTGAACCTGAACACTAGCCCTGATCTATCACATTATCTCTCTCTATGTCTGTCTGAACCTGAACACTAGCCCTTATCTATCACATTATCTCTCTCTGTCTGTCTGAACCTGAACACCAGCCCTGATATATCACATTATCTCTCTCTATGTCTGTCTGAACCTGAACACTAGCCCTGATCTATCACATTATCTCCCTCTCTGTCTGTCTGTACCTGAACACTAGCCCTGATCTATCACATTATCTCCCTCTCTGTCTGTCTGTACCTGAACACTAGCCCTGATCTATCACATTATCTCTCTCTGTCTGTCTGAACCTGAACACTAGGCCTGATCTATCACATTATCTCTCTCTGTCTGTCTGAACCTGAACACTAGCCCTGATCTATCACATTATCTCTCTCTATGTCTGTCTGAACCTGAACACTAGCCCTGATCTATCACATTATCTCTCTCTGTCTGTTTGAACCTGAACACTAGCCCTGATCTATCACATTATCTCTCTCTCTGTCTGTCTGAACCTGAACACTAGCCCTGATCTATCACATTATCTCTCTCTGTCTGTCTGAACCTGAACACCAGCCCTGATCTATCACATTATCTCTCTCTATGTCTGTCTGAACCTGAACACTAGCCCTGATCTATCACATTATCTCCCTCTCTGTCTGTCTGTACCTGAACACTAGCCCTGATCTATCACATTATCTCCCTCTCTGTCTGTCTGTACCTGAACACTAGCCCTGATCTATCACATTATCTCTCTCTCTGTCTGTCTGAACCTGAACACTAGCCCTGATCTATCACATTATCTCTCTCTGTCTGTCTGAACCTGAACACCAGCCCTGATCTGTCACATTATCTCTCTCTATGTCTGTCTGAACCTGAACACTATCCCTGATCTATCACATTATCTCTCTCTGTCTGTTTGGACCTGAACACTAGCCCTGATCTATCACATTATCCCCCTCTATGTCTGTCTGAACCTGAACACTAGCCCTGATCTATCACATTATCTCCCTCTCTGTCTGTCTGAACCTGAACACTAGCCCTGATCTATCACATTATCTCCCTCTCTGTCTGTCTGTACCTGAACACTAGCCCTGATCTATCACATTATCTCCCTCTGTATGTCTGAACCTGAACACTAGCCCTGATCTATCACATTATCTCCCTCTCTGTCTGTCTGAACCTGAACACTAGCCCTGATCTATCACATTATCTCCCTCTCTGTCTTTCTGAATCTGAACACTAGCCCTGATCTATCACATTATCTCCCTCTCTGTCTGTCTGAACCTGAACACTAGCCCTGATCTATCACATTATCTCCCTCTCTGTCTGTCTGAACCTGAACACTAGCCCTGATCTATCACATTATCTCCCTCTCTGTCTGTCTGAACCTGAACACTAGCCCTGATCTATCACATTATCTCCCTCTCTGTCTGTCTGAACCTGAACACTAGCCCTGATCTTTCACATTATCTCCCTCCCTGTCTGACATCAAACTTTTCAAAACACATTTAGGATTTGAGCAATTTAAACTACTTAATAGTGGGTTGAAAGTCAAAATTTAACTTCAGTAACAACATCAGCAACCTGTTCTGTCTTGACATCTCTAGTACCCTTTACAGACAGACGTTATGGTAAAAAAATCAGGCAATGTTTTTTTAACCAAATTCATATAGTCCCATTTCTACCACATTCTTGCCACGATAAGCCTTTTATACTTTATCTCCTGTTCACAAAATCCATTACTAATTAGTTTAGGCAGGTCAAAAGAAACATTATAAGACTAATTCAATGTATTTACAATATAATGGCATATGTTAAGTTGAATGATGTTACTGGTCTGAGCAGCCTATAGGCTACACATTGTGTTGCTACCATGTTGTTTTCATGTTGGGTTGCTACCATGTTGTTTTCACGTTGTGTTGCTACATGTTGTGTACACGTTGTGTTGCTACCATGTTGTGTACACGTTGTGATGCTACCATGTTGTTTTCATGTTTTGTTGATACCATGTTGTTTTCACGTTGTGTTCCTATCATTTTGTTTTCACGTTGTGTTGCTACCATGTTGTTTTCACATTGTGTTGCTACCATGTTGTTTTCATTTTGGGTTGCTACCATGTTGTTTTCATTTTGGGTTGCTACCTTGCTGTGTTGTCGTGTGTTGCTGCCATGCTATGTTGTTGTCTTAGGTCTCTCTTTATGAAGTGTTGTGGTGTCTCTCTCTTGTTGTGATGTTTGTTTGGTCCTATATTTACATATATATATTGTAGAAGAAACTACAAATAATATCTTTCTCACACAACTTGCTTCACACCGAACTGTCCTATAAAAAAACAGATATTTTGAAACAGAGCCCAATGCAACCACATGCTTTTTTGATCCACGTTTCATCTCTTTCCTACGCTCACTCCGCTTTTTTAGGGAGCAGGCGTAGGGTCTTACATTGAGAGTATCTTCATCATGATACCGATAGAAGATAATAGCAATCTATATTTTCAAAAGCATGTGAGTCTGGTGTTCATATTTCAGATCCTCAGCAGGTATTTGGAGTTGCCTAAACCCCTAACCCTATAAGCAGCATATAAACAGCCTATACGCGATGGAGTAAAAATAAAGGCCTACACCTAATTTAGGCTACATTATAGCATGCTAAATGTTTCTGATCAGTGATAGATGAGCACCTGATTTAGGCTACATCATAGCATGCTAAATGTTTCTGATCAGTGATAAATGAGCACCTGATTTAGGCTACATTATAGCATGCTAAATGTTTCTGATCAGTGATAGATGAGCACTTGATTTAGGCTACATTATAGCATGCTAAATGTTTCTGATCAGTGATAAATGAGCACCTGATTTAGGCTACATTATAGCATGCTAAATGTTTCTGATCAGTGATAGATGACGCTAGAGTTCAATGGCGCCAGAGAAGATGGCTGCCGTTTTACAGCCCTCTAACCAATTGTACTATTATGTGTGTTTTTTCGCGTTATTTGTAATTTATTCTGTACATACTGTTTCTGCCACCATCTCTTATGACCAAAAAGAGCTTCTGGAAATCAGGACAGCGATTACTCACCTCATATTGGACAAATATTTTTTCTTCAATGAGTCGGACACAAAGGATATCCTACAGACACCGGACAAGGCCCAAATCCCCGTCATTCGCATGATAAAGAGACTGAGATATCGTGGACGTAGGTCGGGGTGCCTTGTAAGGATCCGACGGCGAGCGAGTAAACTGCCTCTTCCATCAATCCTATTAGCCAATCTTCAATCATAGGAAAATAAATTAGATGACCTACGATTACGGTTATCCTACCAACGGGACATTAAAAACTGTAATATCTTATGTTTCACAGAGTCGTGGCTGAACGACGACATGGACAACATATAGCTAGCGGGCTATACGCTACATCGGCAGGATAGAACGGCTGACTCCGGTAAGACAAGGTGGCGGTCTGTGCATATTTGTAAACAACACCTGGTGCACAAAATATAATACTAAGGAAGTCTCTAGGTTCCTTAGTATTATGATAAGCTGTAGACCACACTATTTACCAAGAGAGTTTTCATCTATATTTTTTGTAGCTGTCTATCTACCACCACAAACCGATTCTGGCACTAAGATTGCACTCAATGAGCTGTATAAGGCCATAAGCAAACAGGAAAACGCTCATCCAGAGGCAGCGCTCCTAGTGGCCAGGGACTTTAATGCAGGGAAACTTAAATCCGTTCTACCTAATTTCTACCAGCATGTTAAATGTGCAACCAGAGGAAAAAATAAACTGTAGACCACTTTACTCCACACACAGAGACACGTACAAAGCTCTCCCTCGCCCTCCATTTGGCAAATCTGACCATAACTCTATCCTCCGGATTTCTGCTTATAAGCCAAAACTAAAGCAGGAAGCACCAGTGACTCGGTGTGGTCAGATGATGGTCAGATGGTTTGGTCAGATGACGCAGATGCTAAGCTACAGGACTGTTTTGCTAGCACAGACTGGAATATGTTCCAGGATTCTTCAGATAGCATTGAGGAGTACACCACATCAGTCACTGGCTTCATCAATAAGTGCATCGATGACGTCGTCCCCACAGTGACCGTACGTACATACCCCAACCAGAAGCCATGGATTACAGGCAACATCCGCACTGAGCTAAAGGGTAGAGCTGCCGCTTTCAAGGAGCGGGACTCTAACCCGGACGCTTATAAGAAATCCTGCTATGCCCTCCGACAAACCATCAAACAGGCAAAGAGTCAATACAGGACTAAGATTTAATCGTACTACACTGGCTCTGACGCTCGTCGGATGTGGCAGGGCTTGAAAACTATTACAGACTACAAAGGGAAGCACAGACGCGAACTGCCCAGTGACACAAGCCTACCAGACGAGCTAAATCACTTCTATGCTCGCTTAGAGGCAAGCAACACTGAAGCATGCATGAGAGCACCAGCTGTTCTGGATGACTATGTGATCACGCTCTCCGTAGCCGATGTGAGTAAGACTTTTAAGCAGGTCAACATTCACAAGGCCGCAGGGCCAGACGGATTACCAGGATGTGTACTTTGAGCCTGTGCTGACCAACTGGCAAGCGTCTTCACTGACATTTTCAACATGTCCCTGACTGAGTCTGTAATACCAACATGTTTCAAGCAGACCACCATAGTCCCTGTGCCCAAGGACACTAAGATAACCTGCCTAAATGACTACCGTCCCGTAGCACTGACGTCTGTAGCCATGAAGTGCTTTGAAAGGCTGGTCATGGCTCACATCAACACCATTATCCTCCACTTATTTTCCCAACCAGAGAATTAACCAAATATACAGACAGAGATTCAGTCAAACAACATCACATTGATTGATGAAGACGTGTCACAGTCTTTTGGTCGGGGGCAGGCCTGGGTTACTAGGCGAGTGAAGAGCAAAATAATCCACTTCTTAAGATACATAAAATGTTCTGATCAGCACTAACAAATGAGCCAACTAGACAAGATTATCATGAACAGTGCTCACCTCAACTTAGCTAACATTTCCACAGCCTAATTGTAGCCTAACCAATATCCAAACGGAGAGTCAGTTAAAATACAAATCTGACATTGATTGATTTATCAAGACTCCCTACGCTTGTCTCAAAGCAGCGCAAAACGGTGTTGAAATATTTGACCACATGCGGGTAGGCTATTGGTTCAAATGTATTATAACAATTGGATGACTTTGGGAGTTTCAGTAAACAACCAGTTGATGCCTTCATTAGCCTACTTCTTTCCAATGTTTTTGTCATTCAGTAATATTTATTTCTATAGTAATTATTTCTGGATCCATCCAGATGTGGTTAGAAAACAGTGCATGTGTTGGGCTTTGTGGAGACATGGGTGAAGTGACATGCCATGTCAAGTTTAGAACTGCCAGGAGGATGGTAGTAATGGGTGCTGGCTGGCAACCATCAACAACTTTAGAGCGTAGTGCTTGCCAACGCTGCCTCAGCATTACATTTCATATTTAGCCGTAGGCCGAACTTTATCGCAATCAAGACTAGGTCAGTTCACAGATATTAAAGTTTAGGATTTGATACCGGCAACACCTTTCAGATATAAAGAAAAGGTGGAAAAAGCTGGTGGGATGCTAAAGTTGGCGGAAAAACGTTTTGTTTTGAAAGGTGTATATGGGTTAGGGTTAGTATGTGTCAGTAAAGCAGAAAGACACACAGGGTGTATATTGACTGTGCCTTGGGTGTGTGTGTGTGTGTGTGTGTGTGTGTGTGTGTGTGTGAGTGTGTGTGTGTGTGTGTGTGTGTGTGTGTGTGTGTGTGTGTGTGTGTGTGTGTGTGTGTGTGTGTGTGTGTGTGTGTGTGTGTGTGTGTGTGTGTGTGTGTGTGTGTGTGTGTGTGTGTGTGTGTGTGTGTGTGTGTGTGTGTGTGTGTGTGTGTGTGTGTGTGTGTGTGTGTGTGTGTGTGTGTGTGTGTCATGTCTGGAGGTAGGCAATCTACAACCTGTCAATCACTGAAGAGAGGACCGGGCTGGGAACAATCACATGTCACAGCGATGACACGTACACGTACACACACACACACACACACACACACACCCAAGGCACAGTCAATATACACCCTGTGTGTCTTTCTGCTTGTTGTTGTTCTTTAATGATAAAGGTCTGAATACCTTTTGATTCAGAATGTACTTGATTCTGCATGTACTTGATTCTGCATGGACTTGATTCTGCATGTACTTGATTCTGCATGTACTTGATTCGACATGTACTTGATTCTGCATGTATTTGATTCTGCATGTACTTGATTCTGCATGTACTTGATTCGACATGTACTTGATTCTGCATGTATTTGATTCTGCATGTACTTGATTCTGCATGTACTTGATTCGACATGTATTTGATTCTGCATGTACTTGATTCTACATCATAGTGCATGTTAAGTTATACCATATTGGGATCTTAAGCACAACAAAGAACAGTATTAGCCTACATGTCCTATGACTTTCAGAGAGATGGAAAATAGTAGTAATATTCCCCATTAGATTTACCCAGCCGGTGAGATTTGTAGCCTACTCTTAACCTTTCTAAAGACTATAGAAATGCACAGTCCATACGTGTGTAGATAAAGCCAGTTGATTAATGAC